>NC_054708.1:86967078-87127078 GCF_016097555.1 Gigantopelta aegis | reverse complement strand
TAATGTTCTAGCTCCAGTTGGCACGTGAAGTAAAGAGAAAGTCTACAAAAGAATTTAACTTTATGTTCAATATTATAATATCTTAAATGGCTTCCCATAATTGTTTTTTTCACGGCGAGGTCTATATTCGTTCGTGTGCCCAATGATAGTTGTTAGACGTTTGTATAAACGATGGTAGACAACTGGCGAGTCGTCTTGTATTCTTAAGATCCACCGGACGCCATCTAAATTAACTTGTCTGTCTCTGTCTCAGTTCCGTTGGGACGATATTTGAAATGACGAGAGGGTGTGAGGGTGGGACACAGTCTCTACCAGGGGCACAGATTTTTGTTCTCAACTTTGGGGACCTGTGTGTTTCTAGGAATTCCACTCTTTTTAACAGACATTAAATTCATGGAAAATTTAATTCTTTGTAATATACAGGTTATGATCGGGGATTCCACTCTTTGTTTTGAAATATAAGATTTCTTTCACAACACTAATAACACTTTATACAGTTATGTATCTTTTGCAATATCAGCCACCACCACCATCACGTTACAAAACGATTACAAAAGGACATTGTTTCAGTACTTACCATTACTCCTAGTACACGGTCCTTAAAAACCCATGCATTCATGAACAAACTGATGTGACACTGATTCAACTGGTCTACAATGCCGATACAACTTGTTACGTCAGTGTCATCAACTGATCTACGAGAGTCGGTTCAGAGATCCACTGAATTCAGTGTGAACTAAATTGAGATCATACGTGACGAAGCGATGTGTAATAACGTTAATAAAACGATTTGCCAGTGCGAATTGCTCCATACACTGTTCCCGATTCAACTTGTTACTGATATGATGACAATGTGATCAGAAAGCCTGACGCTGATAACGTTAGTGCACGTTCGAAATTCTGACACTGTTATAAAGTAAAATAGGGCACCAGGTGTTCACTTCACAGAGGTTTGGTCCAGAAATAAAACCGACGAATGATTGTGAAATTTGTGAAAGGTCATTGACATTATAGATACGTTTTTAATCCGTTCAGTCTTGCGAACCTCTTTGGATCAGACTATCTGAAAAGAAGGAAGAACCCATTGGTGAAAGGGTTAACGAGTCACTAGACGTGGTGAACGCCGTCGGCGAGCCATTAGTGACAGTCTGTCGCTGACAGATCTGCTCACTGCAGCGAAATAATCAGGACAAGAAACCCAATTCCATCGGATTTAGACGATGACTTGAGGAAGAAGTCACGGGTGAACTATCAGTGTGGAGATTCCCAGCAGAGCTGGTTATAGAGACCCTGGAGGGTGGGATGTACCCCCAGTAATAGACAGTTCGTATGAGGTGTGGTGGGTCGTGGGCTCGATCGTCCTTGTTGGACTTGGGTTTCCCTGTCCCACTATTGACTTATCAATATATGTGCTATCTTGCGTTCTGTCTGTGGTAAAGTGCATACCACAAATTTCTTGCCAGAGTTCTCTTTCACACTTTCAACACTAGTTTGGATGTCAAAATAACAACTGAATACGCTAGTCACCAAAAACTAGCAATTGTTTAAAAATGTACCAATAGAGATGTCTAAACGGGCACTCCTTCCTTTCTTTTTAAGAGAATAAGATATCCTATCCGAGCCGCGACGAACTCTCTGTGAGATTCTAAAACCCCGTTTTGTTCATAACAAAAGTCATCTGTTTCCACAATTTAACGAATTTGAAATTCCGCTGAGCCGTCTTCAGTGTGGTTACATTCCCGATCTTTCACCACCGTGGAGTTTCAACACTTCCTTTAGAACAAGCACTCAGCCATTACTCGGCCAGTCTTCAGTGTGGTTACATTCCCGATCTTTCACCACCGTGGAGTTTCAACACTTCCTTTAGAACAAGCACTCAGCCATTACTCGGCCAGTCTTCAGTGTGGTTACATTCCCGATCTTTCACCACCGTGGAGTTTCAACACTTCCTTTAGAACAAGCACTCAGCCATTACTCGGCCAGTCTTCAGTGTGGTTACATTCCCGATCTTTCACCACCGTGGAGTTTCAACACTTCCTTTAGAACCAGCACTCAGCCATTACTCGGCCAATTTTACTATAGCAACATAACGATTGAAAATATCCAATAATTACGTATTTGCTTGGAAGTTCTTGGAGAAAAAAAGAAGATGAGACATGCGCCATTAGTTCAAGAAGCTCTTCAAGACTACAAATTACTGTCATTTGACAAATTCGCCGCTTTTAACAGGCCAACATGACAGCGTATTGATCTTGGGAAAGATGAAGAAAATATGTGTGTCATTTAATGGATAAAAATCAATAGAAAGTCATAACTGGAAATGTAAATTTGACGACAAATCGTAGCAAATTATATATTAAAAGATATATATATCAGTATGCAAAGGATTTCTGTAAGGTTCGTTAATGGTTCCCAGTCTGTTTCAATTTTCTTAATATTACTATCCAATACTTTATAGCCGACGGATTTCGTCATGTTGGTGTTTCTTTAAGATGCATTATGGTTATTATTAAGGGGTAGGGGGCGTCATTAAAGGCATTTAGCCCTCTTATAATATATGTATAGTAATCTCCCACAAATTCGCCCAGGCCTACACAAGCGAAACTTACAAACGTTTATCAGAAGACGGGATAGTGCTTGTGTTCATAAATCACTTAAAGTTAGTTTTGTTTAACGACACCACTAGAACACATTGATTTATTAATCATCGGCTATTGGATGTCAATCATTGGGTAATTCTGACATATAGTTTTAGGGATCTTTTATATGCACCATCCCACAGACAGGATAGCACATACCACGGCCTTTGGTATACCAGTCGTGGTGAACTGGCTGGACCGAGAAATAGGTCAATGGATCCATCGACAGGGATCGATCCTAGACCGACAGCGAACACAGGGCTTTGGTCCGCACCCTCCGCCCCTCCCCCCCCCCAAAAAAAAAAACCCCACCCCGATAAATAAATAAAAAATTATATTTAAAAATCAGACTGTCCCTCCCCCACCCTCCAAAGATAATGGCGGGGTAAGGGTAGTGCTAAAGAAATTACTCAAATTTGGGCAAAAACGATTGAATTATTCGGGCAAAATGAACTGGCCTAAAACCGTTTCACCATATATTTCCATCATTCTACCCACAATAATAGTTGCAATACATGTAAAAATGCCTAGTGATTTGTTTGCAACTCTATATAGCTGTTCAGCAATAATGTTAATATGAATAAATGTGGTTATCCAGATTCGGGCATTTTCGTTTAATTTGGGCAAAAATGAGGCTGCTCTCAACCACCCCACCCACCTCCCATCCACAAAAATAAAAATGAAAGCCCGTACCTCTATAGTGGGGTGGGTGGGGTTGTCCGAAGACATGCCTCGGTTGTGTGTGTATTATTTTTATGCGAGTTCCTACTCCCCTGAACACGTACCTACTAACCTTGGATTGAAGCATTTGAACTACAGAGCTCATGTTTGGACATGCGCGGGAATAACAGCAACATTAGTCCGAAGAGCCGTAGTAAGTGTGGTTAAGAAAAGTATTGAGTGAATGTGCCCCGCGCACTGCGGCTACACGGGCTCGTTGCGCCATTATCATTGTAAAGGTTCAACCGTTTACAATAACAACTTGCATATATTAAAATAGCCAATACCGGTATAAATTGACGATTAATTCCACATAAATGTGATTTTCACTACGGGACTGCTAAAGCCTTTTGTTTTAAATGTGTATAATAACTACATAATTTGTTTTCTAGTTACTAGCCTAAAGACGAAGCCAAACGGTTCGACTTGAATTAACGACCTGCAACATCACATTGACCGAGATTGTGCGATTAATTCTTGAAACTAGGCTACGTGCTAATAGTTTTTATTCCATCGCAGTGGGAGAGCTGCCCCTTGTTCAGCGATATCAAGAGACACAAACGTTCGCAAAATACTTGACTGGTCCCCGGTGTGGTCATTTTGTTAATGCACATGTGGCAGATGATGTTTTAATATTGTGTAAATATGTAATTTGTTATTTTAATATTTCGCAGGTATTTGTCAGATATTGTTGTCTGCCAAATAGTATTTATTCTATTAGTTTTCTCAGTCAGGTACCCTTTATCTGATTGGCTAATAGCACTGCATGCTTTACACGTGCACACTACATGAACAGCAGACATGTTTGACGGTTTTTGACAGGCGACAGATCAGAATACATTATAGGTACAAATTAATTTCTTTCTTTTAGTTAAACATTATTAATAATATATATAAATATATTGCTCACATACTAGCGAATTAATGCAGATAAATGATCACATTGTTTTGATAATAATATAACTAATTGTGCAAGTTCTAGTTCTACGACTAAGTATAACAAACTACTAAATGTTTTAAATTATTTCTAAAAAGGAATCATATAAATATATTATATCAATAACACTTAATTCTTCAGCGTAAAGATATGTTTGTATTTTAAACATCAACTTATTTTAATATGACCACTATCATAATTGTACGAAGATATGCGTGTATGATTTATGAGTGTCTGCTGTGCCAATGTTTTATTTTGTTGCAGGTTCGTAAGCATCTGTAGTTTATGATGCTTAATAGTTTATAATTTATTTCCCAGGTTTTCACACACTGTCTTGTTGACCACCGGCATTGTTTACGCTCGTGTACCACATACAGGGTATGACATAGTTAGTTAGTAATCAAGCAGTTATTTCAATTAATTATTAACCTTAAACCTCATTATAACATAATTGTAATATTTAATATAGTAAAGTATTATTTTTATTCTGACAACATTCCACAGTAATTTATTTTAAGTCAATTAGGTTAATGTTTTCACTAAATCTCAACCATTTGTTATTCTTGTAATTACCTCCCCTTGGAATTAATTATCCCGATATCTATCATATACATGTAGGTGTGGACCAAAAGGTTATTCAGGTTTAGTTTAATCAAACAGATTGTTTGATTAGGAAGATATTATATTTTAGTAGATGTTACTTATAACCGTGACATTAATGGGATACGAATTGAAATGTTAATATATATTTTTTTAATATTGATGACCTGTGATGGACATATTTTGGAAAAATATCCGCCCGGTACCCCCTTCCCCTAACCCTAACCCTAACCCTAACCCTAACTCCAACCCCAACCCTAGTCCTAAACCCAGCCATAACCCCAACCCTAACCCTAACCCTAACCCTAACCCTCAACCCTAACTAAAAATAATAATGGAGGGGACCGGGCGGATATTATACCGTTTTTTTCTGCTCAGTCTGTTTGAACTCGATCCAAAGTTCACACTAAATATTGTTCGTCACCAATAGCACTGTTGAAATTGGAAAACGTTTTTTAAGAGGTCAACAAGTTCTTATCAGCTACCTTTTCCTTCATTCATGACTCAAAAGTTAAATAATATCGTGCCCTGCTCACTAATGACTGACAACTAAAGATTAAGCCAGTAATGAGGACAGTCCGTCCAGATAGTTAAGGGATAGAAACAGTAATTCCTCCCTAAAGACGGCGACAGTCCGTCCAGATAGTTGAGGGATAGATACAGTAATTCCTCCCTAAAGACGGCGACAGACTACAGCATCATAACTATCGGCAGCATGTGATTCGGAAGCAAAATACGTTGGGCCATGCCATACTGTTATAGGAAAAAAATAATTGTTTAACGACACCACTAGAACACATTGATACATGCGGTAATGTTCGTCGTAGAAGAAACCCGCTACAATTTTCCATTAGTAACAAGGGATGTTTTAAATATGCACTTTCCCACTGATAGAACAGTACATACCATGGCCTTTGATAGTTGTTTGGCACTGGTTAGGAGGGGGAAAAACCCAACCAGAGAATGGGTCCACTGCGGTGGTTCGATCCTACGACGCAAGCACCTTAGGCGACTGAGTTAAATCTCGACCCTGCTATAGGAAGAAATGAAGAAAGACTCGTTTTATTTTACACGCACTGGACACATTTTTATTTACAGTTATATGGCGTCAGACATGGCTAATGACCACACAGATAATGAGTGAAAACCTGCTACCACTTTTGATTAGCAGCAAGGTATCCTTTATATGCACCATCCCACAAACAGGATAACATATGCCAGTCGCGGAGCAATAGCGTGGATGTCTATCAAATAATTGTAACCGTATACATGAAAAAATAGAGAAAAATATATTTAAAAAAAAGAAGTTTTATTTAACGACGCACTCAACACATTTTATTGACGGTTATATGACGTCAGACATATGGTTAAGGACCACACAGATTTTGAAAGGAAACTCGCTGTCGCCACTACATGGGCTACTCTTTCCGATTAGCAGCAAGGGATCTTTTATTTGCGCTTCCCATGGCCTTTGTTGATCCAGTTATGGATCACGGGTCGGAGCAAGTGGTTTTACACCTACCCACTGAGCCTTGCGGAGCACTCACTCAGGGTTTGGAGTCAGTATCTGGATTAAAAATCCCATACCTCGACTGGGATCCGAACCTAGTACCTACCAGCCTGTAGACCAATGGCCTAACCACGATGCCACCGAGTCAGGTAGAAAAATATAGAAGCCCTCTATATGTAAAGCTAACAGTGACTGGAATGCTAATACATATATAAGTATGTTTTGTTTGTGAAACTCATACCGTTTCATAGGGTGTATACTACCAAATCAAATCCCATAGACGACAATAGTAACATATGTGGCTAAAACTCCTACCTGCAACGTATCAACCGACGTAAACGTCACGGATATAAATACTACCACCCCTTACACTTAAAGTGAATCAGAAAAAAATGGGGGTCAAGCTGCTCGTTTCTGAGATAACGGGTAGCGTCTATGACTACCCTAGTTTCGCACAAAATTCGAGTACTTTTTTTTTACAGGTACCCCATACATGTTTCAAGCACAAGGCTACTTGACACATTGGTACTAGATGAAATAAAATTGCACATTTTTTTTTACCCAGATGAAACTATTATTTTTTACAACCAACACACTCACATTTATAACCAATCACAGGACTTGTGGTGTTCACTTCTCTATCAAAAGTTGGGTGCACCTCGAACTTTGACCCAGCCGGAAGTTATTTGGTTTAGTACTACCTTCATCTCACACTGCCTTTAGCAGGATGTTGTTTTCAACTACCACCTCACCTACCAGTCGAAATTTCACACACACATTACCCTCCTGAAGCCCCTCATTTTCAACTGCCACCTCACCTACCAGTCGACATTTCAGCCACACATTACCTTCCTGAAGCCCATCATTTTCAACTGCCACCTCACCCACCAGTCGACATTTCAGACACACATTACCCTCCTGAAGCCCCTCGTTTTCAACTACCACCTAACCTACCAGTCGACATTTCAGACACACATTACCCTCCTGAAGCCCCTCATTTTCAACTACCACCTCACCCACCAGTCGACATTTCAGACACACATTACCCTCCTGAAGCCCCTCATTTTCAACTGCGATCCACACCCGAGTGTTCTCCACAGCTCTATTCTGCTGTAGGTGGGTATATTCTGACACTTAACTGCAAGCTACTGACGCTCCACGCATTTCGGTTCATCTACGGCCCCGCAGACGCCAATAATAATAAATATGAACTACAATGTGTATGATGTAATTTAATTTCCACAGTTTATACTTTGAATTTTAGTTTAACGCTCACCTGAGTGTTCATGATGTCGAGCCGAGTGTGAAAGCAGCTAAGCAGGCTAACCCCCTAGCGAGAGAGTAGACCGCTGACATAATGACCGTGATATTTGACGATAGTTTATATACTTCTTTGAGCAAACTGTCGAGCCAGATTAGTGAATAACTGCAGTGCTGGTGTACTGTGCAAGCACGTAGCAACCGGAGATGTGGTGTGTGTGTGTGTGTGTCTGTGTCTGTCTGTATGTGTGCATGTGTGTGTGTGTGTGTGTTTCTGTCTGTCTGTCTGTGTGCATGTGTGTGTGTGTGTGTCCCATTTGAAGCCCAATACATTTGTTTTTGCGGTAGGTTTTAAATGCGCACTTATTGAATAACATAGCGCTGACATCGACATTCCCATTGACGGCAATAGCAACATATCCATCGACTTAATATAGTATATTATACACCATGGATTTAAGTACTACCACCCCTCACCCTAAAGTAAAATAGAAAAAATTGTGGGCTAAGCTGCTCATTTGAGAGGGAATGGGTAGTGTCTATGACAACCGTAGTAGTAAGGGGGCCTGTATAGATCCATGACCTACTTTCCGTGACCTTGACCTTGATGACGTCACGTGACCTCGTTCTACTGGCCCTGACCTACTTAGACCGGCCCCTGACCTACTTAGTCTAGTCCTGACCTATTTAGCCCGATCCGTCGTACTTAGCAACGCCCGTGCTATCCTGTCTGTGGGAAGTGTAGGATCCCTTGCTACTAATGGGAAACTGTAGCGGGTTTCCTCTCTAAAACTGTCCAAAAGTATGTTTCACATCCAATAGGCAATGATTCATAAATCGAGTGCTCTAGTGGTGTCGTTAACCTACCACTTCTAAGGACTCTGCCCGACGCGAGGTAGTGTATTTATTTTTAGCGCCCTGAATGATGAATGGTTATCACTGTTTACATCCGGGAAGCGGTGGTATCTTGTGTTGGCAGTCTCTAAATAAAATACTCTTCGGAACTAGAAGTTACATTCTTAAAGACGTGAAATAAGAAATGATTTAAATAGGTGTAAAATAGAATTGTCGTCCCACTATGTCTCCCGCGCTAGCGCATTCACAAGATTATTATTAACTGACCTATTTCGTCACTTCATTCCGCGCTTCGCCGCTCGCACATATAATGGTTTAAATGACAGATTTTGTTGATGTCTCGGTAGCTCAGTCGTTAGCGTAGTCGACTTTAGCGTGAAAGGTACGTCGTTCGTATCTCATGTGGGGAAATTATATTTTTAAAAGAAAATACAAATTTATAGTTTGTTTTTATTTTACTTATTTACTTACTTATTTATTTGTTTATTTATTTATTATGTTACGATTTTTTTTCAAGCATCGTCTAATAACCCTGTGGGGACGGGACGTAGCTCAGTGTTCCCTTGATGTGGGTCGGTCTGGTATATATCCAGCCAATGCTCCACAACTGGACAACGGTATGTACTATCCTGTCTGTGGGATGGTGTAGGATCCCTTGCTGCTAATAAAAAAAAGAGTAGTCCATGCAGTGGCGACAGCGGGTTTTCTCAATCAATATCTGTGTGGTCCTTAACCATATGTCCGTATAACCGTAAATACAATGTGTTGAGTGCGTCGTTAAATAAAACATTTCTTTCTTTCTTGTATAACCATAAATAAAATATATTGAGTAAATAAAACATTTCCTTCCTCGTAAAATAAAGATTAATTGAATACAAATATTTTGTTTTGTTTTAGTCATAGGAAAAGAAAGACATATTTGTCTCGAAGAAAGGAATGTTTGTTAAGAAGAAAGGCATATGTGTTAAGGAGAAGAAAGGAATAATTGTTAAGGAGAAGAAAGGTAGGTGTGTGTGTGTGTGTGTGTGTGTGTGTGTGTGTGTGTGTGTGTGTGTGTGTGTGTGTGTGTGTGTGTGTGTGTGTGTGTGTGTGTGTGTGTGTGTGTGTGTGTGTGTGTGTGTGTGTGTGTGTGTGTGTGTGTGTGTGAAAGAAAGAGAGTGAAACATCCCCAGCCCATTGCTTTGAAGAAAGAACGCGTGACTGCAACTGAACGCTCCGACCTAAACTATGATCTTTTAGCTGCATTTTAAACACAAGTATTTCCCTAGAGTACACCGGCCCTGGTGGCGTCGTGGCAGGCCATCGGTCTACAGGCTGGTAGGTACTGGGTTCGGATCCCAGTCGAGGCATGGGATTTTTAATCCAGATACCGACTCCAAACCCTGAGTGAGTGCTCCGCAAGGCTCATTGGGTAGGTGTAAACCACTTGCACCGACCAGTGATCCATAACTGGTTCAACAAAGGCCATGGTTTGTGCTATCCTGCCTGTGGGAAGCGCAAATAAAAGATCCCTTGCTGCTAATCGGAAGAGTAGCCCATGCAGTGGTGACAGCGGGTTTCCTCTCAAAATCTGTGTGGTCCTTAACCATATGTCTGACGCCATATAACCGTAAAATAAAATGTGTTGAGTGCGTCGTTAAATAAAACACTTCTTTCTTTCCCTAGAGTACAAGCCTTTTTACAGGGCTTTTTTAATTACCAAATAGGTAAATACAGTGGTCGATCTAGGATCGATCCCCGTCGGTGGCCCATTAAGCTATAGCCAACTAGTGTATTATGTCTGGTATATCAAAGATCGTGGTATGTTCTGTCTTGTACACACAGCTCTTGCTACTATAAAGTAGCGGTAGTAATATCCAATCACAAATCTAGTCATAGAGTAAAAAACTCAAAAAACAAACGCAATGTTTTGGTTTTTCATTTATTTCTAAATTACAAATCACTGACACATATATAAAATGGACACACACTGGGTTACATCGAGAGGCCTTAAGGGCGACATGTGAATAATATGAGTGTTCATTTCTCTTCATCGTCGTCGTCCTCCTCATCGTCGGTATCGTCGTCGTCTTGTTCATCCAAATATTCGCCGATCCATGAACGATACTGATTTAATTTAGAACGAATCTGTGGTCTCACATCTTTGTCTGGATTCACAAACTATAAAAATTTTCTGGTGTTGGAACCTTTGTCAAAGTAATGCATATAGGTCAGAAAGCGAGAGTACGTGTCTTTAAATAACTTCCATTGCAATGTCTTCATGTTTCTTTCAATGGCATCTTGGGACATGTTTTTTTCTTCGTAGCGTTTCCTCTTGCTTTCGATATAGTCATGATTGATGTCAAATTCACGTTCCACCATGAGACGAATGCCTTCGTTTTCCAGGTCGGGCGACGGCTCTTCTTCTTTTTCATTTCCCTTTTCGCACGTTTTCACGTGTCGCTGCAAGTCGCTTCCGTCTTTAAAGACCAGACCACACGTATCGCAAGACTGCATCCTCTTGACTTTTTTCAGATAGGGTTCTACCTCATCATCTTCTTCGTCGTCACTTTCGTAAGCGGGTATGCCTGGTAGTTTTCTCTTGAATACGTTTCTTTGCATGATTTGCATGTAGAGCTCTTTCTTCGTCAGTGGCTGCAACTCTTCTGAGACATTCGCCGTTACGTTCGTGCTTTTATACCATTCGGACGGCCCCGTCTCTAAACCATTAGGCCGAAGACGCCAATGTTCGGGCGTGGTCGGTTTCAAGTCCACCAAGAGATATCCGTAGTACCTATGGGTAGCTTCCTCAAACCGCTGCATGAAATGACGAGTATTTCCAGGATACATCTGCTGTGCCAAGGTTAGGACTTGCTGCTTGTCGATGGGGTTGTTAAACAGTGCCAAGTAATGACAGTTTCTTCTCTGTGTCGGGTCCTTGCTGTGATACAAGTTCTGGTTGATGGCAATCACAGAGAGGTTTCTGTGGTGACTTCCTTCCGTGAACAGGTCGGTGATGCGAGGGTCTTTTCCAGCTGTAGACATCAAGTCGTCCAACACGATGAGATTTCTGACTCTGGGATCCAAATAACGATCCTTTTCCAAATTATCGGGTATGCCTTGAACAAATTTCACTCAGCAACCATTTTGATCGTATCATAGAGGGGTTGCCATCGTTTGTAGAGCCAGATGATGCGCTGGGGAGGCGGGTGGATTTTACCATCCCTTAGCAGTTTGTACAACAAAACTGTCTTTCCACACGACGTGGGTCCCGACACGATCATGGTGAACGGATGTAACAATCTTAGGGGCTGCTGCTGCTGCTGCTGCTGCTGTGGTGGTGGTGGTGGTGGTGGTAGACCTTTAGCATGTTTTTGTTGAAAATGTCTTAACATGGCGTCTCTCCTCGAGAATGTGAAACCAATATGAGGAGCCAGAGGAGCTATAGGAGCCAGAGGAGCAGGAGCTATAGGAGCCCTATGAGCAGGAGCTATAGGAGCCAGAGGAGCTATATGAGCCCTAGGAGCCAGAGCAGGAGCTATAGGAGCTATAGGAGCCAGAGGAGCAGGAGCTTTAGGAGCCAGAGGAGCTATATGAGCCCTAGGAGCCAGAGGAGCTATAGGAGCCAGAGCAGGAGCTATAGGAGCTATAGGAGCCAGAGGAGCTATATGAGCCAGAGGAGCAGGAGCTATATGAGCTAGAGGAGCCAGAGGAGCTATAGGAGCCAGAGGAGCTATATGAGCCCTAGGAGCCGGAGCCGGAGCCAGAGGAGCCGCGACGATACCGACGATGAGGACGACGACGATGATGAAGAGAAATGAACACTCATATTATTCACATGTCGCCCTTAAGGCCTCTCGATGTAACCCAGTGTGTGTCCATTTTATATATATGTGTCAGTGATTTGTAATTTAGAAATAAATGAAAAACCAAAACATTGCGTTTGTTTTTTGAGTTTTTTACTCTATGACTAGATTTGTGATTGGATATTACTACCGCTACTTTATAGTAGCAAGAGCTGTGTGTACAAGACAGAACATACCACGATCTTTGATATACCAGACATAATACACTAGTTGGCTATAGCTTAATGGGCCACCGACGGGGATCGATCCTAGATCGACCACTGTATTTACCTATTTGGTAATTAAAAAAGCCCTGTAAAAAGGCTTGTACTCTAGGGAAATACTTGTGTTTAAAATGCAGCTAAAAGATCATAGTTTAGGTCGGAGCGTTCAGTTGCAGTCACGCGTTCTTTCTTCAAAGCAATGGGCTGGGGATGTTTCACTCTTTCACACACACACACACACACACACACACACACACACACACACACACACACACACACACACACACACACACACACACACACACACACACCTTTCTTCTCCTTAACAATTATTCCTTTCTTATTAACAAATATGTCTTTCTTTTCCTATGACTAAAACAAAACAAAATATTTGTATTCAATTAATCTTTATTTTACGAGGAAGGAAATGTTTTTACTCAATATATTTTATTTATGGTTATACAAGAAAGAAAGAAATGTTTTATTTAACGACGCACTCAACACATTTTATTTACGGTTATATGGCGTCAGACATATGGTTAAGGACCACACAGATATTGATTGAGAAAACCCGCTGTCGCCACTGCATGGGCTACTTTTTTTTTTATTAGCAGCAAGGGATCCTACACCATCCCACAGACAGGATAGTACATACCGTTGTTCAGTTGTGGAGCATTGGCTGGATATATACCAGACTGACCCACATCAAGGGAACACTGAGCTACGTCCCGTCCCCACAGGGTTATTAGAGGATGCTTGAAAAAAATTCGTAACATAATAAATAAATAAACAAATAAATAAGTAAGTAAATAAGTAAAATAAAAACAAACTATAAATTTGTATTTTCTTTTAAAAATATAATTTCCCCACATGAGATACGAACGACGTACCTTTCACGCTAAAGTCGACTACGCTAACGACTGAGCTACCGAGACCTCAACAAAATCTGTCATTTAAACCATTATATGTGCGAGCGGCGAAGCGCGGAATGAAGTGACGAAATAGGTCAGTTAATAATAATCTTGTGAATGCGCTAGCGCGGGAGACATAGTGGGACGACAATTCTATTTTACACCTATTTAAATCATTTCTTATTTCACGTCTTTAAGAATGTAACTTCTAGTTCCGAAGAGTATTTTATTTAGAGACTGCCAACACAAGATACCACCGCTTCCCGGATGTAAACAGTGATAACCATTCATCATTCAGGGCGCTAAAAATAAATACACTACCTCGCGTCGGGCAGAGTCCTTAGAAGTGGTAGGTTAACGACACCACTAGATCACTCGATTTATGAATCATTGCCTATTGGATGTGAAACATACTTTTGGACAGTTTAGAGAGGAAACCCGCTACAGTTTCCCATTAGTAGCAAGGGATCCTACACGTCCCACAGACAGGATAGCACGGGCGTTGCTAAGTACGACGGATCGGGCTAAATAGGTCAGGACTAGACTAAGTAGGTCAGGGCCAGTAGGACGAGGTCACGTGACGTCATCAAGGTCAAGGTCACGGAAAGTAGGTCATGGATCTATACAGGCCCCCTTACTACTAACCGTAATTCCGCATTAAACTTGTCATGCTATTTTTAGTAGGACCCCGCACGTTTCAGGCACACTGATAGTTGGCACATTACATGTTTCAAACACAATGGTAACAGCTACACTGACACTACTTCAAATTAAATTACATGTTTCAAACACAATGGTAACAGCTACACTGACACTACTTCAAATTAAATTACATGTTTCAAACACAATGGTAACAGCTACATTGACACTAGTTCAAATTAAATTACATGTTTCAAACACAATGGTAACAGCTACATTGACACTAGTTCAAATTAAATTACATGTTTCAAACACAATGGTAACAGCTACACTGACACTAGTTCAAATTAAATTACATGTTTCAAACACAATGGTAACAGCTACATTGATACTAGTTCAAATTAAATTACATGTTTCAAACACAATGGTAACAGCTACACTGACACTAGTTCAAATTAAATTACATGTTTCAAACACAATGGTAACAGCTACATTGATACTAGTTCAAATTAAATTACATGTTTCAAACACAATGGTAACAGCTACACTGACACTACTTCAAATTAAATTACATGTTTCAAACACAATGGTAACAGCTACATTGACACTACTTCAAATTAAATTACATGTTTCAAACACAATGGTAACAGCTACACTGACACTACTTCAAATTAAATTACATGTTTCAAACACAATGGTAACAGCTACATTGACACTAGTTCAAATTAAATTACATGTTTCAAACACAATGGTAACAGCTACACTGACACTACTTCAAATTAAATTACAGGAATTTACTGGACACATGAACCAACATTGTATCACAACAAACTGTCACATTTATCACCAATGGCAGGACTTGTGGTATTAACTGCTCTAGCCAAAGTAGGTGCACCTCCAACTTTTTTTCTTATTTTTGTGCTTATATCCAATTAAGGTTCAAACACGCTGTCCTGGGCACACAACTTAGCTATCTGGGCTGTGTCCAGGACAGTGGGTTAGTAATTAGTGGTTAGTGAGAGAAACGTTGGTGTAGTAGTCTTACACCTACCCATTGAGTCGTTAAAACTCGTTCTGGTTGGGAGTCGGTACCGGGCAGCGAACCCAGAACCAACATTATGTCCGATGGCTTAATCATGACGCGACCGAGACACCAACTTTTACCCAGCCGCATGTTACTTAGTTTAGTACTACTACTACTGTCTTCAATGCATCGTATATATTTGGGTGGTCTCGTAGAGGATCCCCATATCGCCATATTATGCGATACATATCGAAATTCAAAACTGCATACGAAGCCCACCTTACTGGCTAGACTGGACACAGATGACACTAGAATGCTGATTCCAGGCACGGCGATAGCAAGCAGACATTTTAGTAGGGGGACTGGTTGAGATCGAAGGCGCAAAGCAAAGTTTCTAGAGGGTTCGGGGGTATGCTTCCCCGTAAAATTTTGAAAACTAGATGTCCTGAAATGTAATTTCCTATATTCCACAAGTAAAATTCATCACTGCCTTAAGATTTACTACCAATAATATTTTTGATTCTGGGTTATTGATCAAATATACTCGCAACTCATTTAAAAATCATGTACGAGTATTACGTCTGATCTGATTTGATAGTTTGTTTACTCCACAGGTCAACATATGTCATAGCTAGAGTCCTCTAGTAGGGGGAGGGGATAAATAAAAAATAACAAATATTCCAACAAAACCCCCATGCAAATCATGGTATACTATATTAACAATGTTTTGAACACACTCACATTATCATATTCGGTGTCTAACCCCCATGTACAGGTATGTTCAAAATATGAGTGTTTTTGGCCATTTTTCATGTTAACAGTGCAATGCAGGTTTTTGTCTTTTGTGTGTATCACTTATAATATTGCAGCATTTATTACATTTATTTGTTTGTAAGAAATATCTGACGTAATGCCTTAACAGTCTCGTCACATAAGGACATCTAACAAGCGCGTCAAAGCAGAGTTCTACAGTGCTGTCGCCAAATTCATCAGCTCAAATCACTGCTCAAACAACTAGGTCGTTTCCGCTGTCATAACAGTGGCCAACGAGACGTTTGGAACACAGTGGAAGCATCACGAAGAAGATTCTGCTAGCACTGATGTTGATACAGCTCCAAGCAACAAAAGCATTGGAGAAACAGGATGGGCTATTGAAACCTATACGCTCAAGTGCATCGTTGATGAGATCATGGCGTCTGATGAGACTGATAACGTATCATGACGACGGCTCAAAAAAGAAAGTCGGTTCTTTCATGGTGTAGGGTGTAACCATCAATGGAACATTCTGAGCCTTTCCATCACTACCAATAAATAGACCAAAGTAAACCTCGCCAACCTGAAACTCGCTATACTCAACATATTTACAACGTGTGGTGGTGGTGGTGTTGATTCCAAAATGTTGTTTTGGGTTTTTAAAATCAATTTCAGGATGATTGACTCAACTGCACATAACTTTGGTGTTGATGAACAAGTCTTGGTTGAGCGTGAGACAGATCATGTTCCAGATGAATTGTTGTGCTCTACCCATCCAGTTCTGACACTCAACATCACTATCGGCGTAAATGAAGCAGTCAAAATTGCGGTTGGAAAAGACAAGTTGTCCGCAAAGGTTATGGTGAATGCAACAACACATGGTGCTGTCACAGAGCAATTTCTGGACATCAAGACGCGTTTCATCAGCAAGGATTTCGACCACAAACCATGGAATTACTCAGAACAGTTTGCAACACATATTGCCCCGAAGAATAATGTCGGCAGTATCAATCCTAAGAGTTCATCTGGTTGAACCGTTTCTTGCACTGACGTGACGTATCAAGAGCTTATACCTGTAATGCAAAAGCTCTATAACAATCTAACGACCACTGATGCAGAGATATTTCTGGATCTATCAAAACCTGTGTTCAGCATTGTAGATGAAAGGCAATTCAAAGCAAGGCTTTGGTCCAAGAAGCTGTTGGATGCGATTATTTTGGCATCAGAGCAGAACTCTCCCCAAATTAGCAGAAGGATGGCATCGGTGACTTCAACCAAAACAGTACAAAGCTCCTTCTCAATATTGACCCTAATGTTCTGGACAAGGCCCCAATAAATAGCATGGCCATCGAAAGACAGGTGGATGACATCAGCTATGAGCACAAGATCAGAGGAATGAAGGGACTTAAATCTGCATCATCATCAAACATCAAAGCTCAGTTACGAGCTAGTCAAGTTGAATGGAAGAGTATAGAAAGTTGTCCAAGACAAACGAGCTGATGAAAACATGGAACGAAACAGAATCAGCTGGTATATGCCGGACTCTCCAAAAAGAGTCTGAGAACTTGAAATCGACAAATGCCGAAATAACGATCTAGCTAAATTGAAGGGCATGGGTGGCCATTTTGTTTCTGCGCCAGACTTTGAGGCGTATGTGGCCCGAGTTGACATTGATCCAAAGCAGATATACACTCAACTGTACTATGATGTACGGTATGCTCGAGACTGCTGTCTTTCTCTGCACACGTCCAGCGACATATTTCGACTCAAGCGTGCCTACAAAAACTTGAGTTTGGAGGAATACTGTACGAACTTCAACATTTATTTTGAGGTGGAAACAAATGTTTCAGCTACCCGGATGAACGTTCTAGCTGCGCTGGAAACGTTGTTACAATAAAATACCAGGTGTACCAGTAGAAAGCATATCAGAGACTTACCATGAACGTAGAACGTCTACCCTGTTTGTCTGCAATACTCCGACACAGTTACTAACCAAACTTAGCTGTATATATTAAATACATAATGTTATTGCCCCTGGACCTTACAAAGATCATTATTGCTACATGTTAAAGAAATTAAAAGCATAATTATTAATAAATACAACTTGTATCTGATTTATCATCTGTCCGTTATTTCGCGTATTTGGTTAATTTTTGGTATTTACCTTCAGACCACATGTACATGGGGGTTAAGATGGGAATAAATAAAAATCCTTTTGGGATATGTTTTATGGTATGATGTACCATCTTTTTGAAGGGGGTTTTAAACTTTGTTAGATTATCCCCCTCCCCTACCTCTAGCCGTATTCTGTTACATGTGACAACATGGCAAGCGTGCGCTTTGGGCTAAAAGACCATCCAAGATGGGCCTACATACATTGTTAAACCCGATGCCACAGACCTTTAGTTTGGTTATTCTGGAGTTCACACTTATCACTACATTTCATGTTTCCGACTAATACAGCCGCTGCAAGACGAAACACGTACCTATCCGAAACAGGAGCGATGAAAAGGAAGGAAATGTTTTATTTAACAACGCACTCGACACATTTTATTTACGGTTAAATAGCACATAAATAGCACACACCACGGCCTTTGTTACACCAGTCGTGGAGCACTGGCTGGAACGAGAAATAGCCTAATAGGGCCAACGACGAGGATCGATTCTAAACTGACCGCGCATCAAGCGAGCGCTTTACCACTGGGCTACATCCCGCCCCAGGGAGCGATGATTTCCCTAGCGTAGGAAGCGGGGGGGGGGGGGGGGGGGACACTTTTCAGATATTTTCCTTTATATTTGCTTTATAATTGTGTAAAAGTGTGTGTATATGTGTATATATGCCACTTTTTGGCACCTTCCTACGCCATTGTCAAATCACAACGCACACCAACGAACACCCAGCAGATCCGCCCCATGAAAGACGCTCTATCGCTTCAGTTACATCCCACGCCTTTCAGTTTTTGAGAGGACGCGATTAGGAAGTGGGTCATGTTATAATTGTTTTAACATTCTAATCATTTATGCAACTCGTTACAGCAATATACACATTATGTAGCAATGTGTGTGTGTATGTGACATATATTTTACTGGGCGGACAGACGGGTTCAGTCGGAAAAAGTTTTAAAGTCACCCTGGTGTAATACAGAATAACAAACTGGAGACCACATACCACGGTCTTTGATATACCAGTCGTGGGACAGTAGTTGACACTGTACGTAACAGAATAACATAAAAGTTAGAGAAACAATACTCAACCCACTTCAAACAATAACACAATCCCTAAGAATACAGGATCTGCCCAGTAAAAATAAGTAATTCCCTAGTCGTACTGGGGGTGGGGGTGGGGGGGGGGGGGGAGTATATCCCCATCCACAGAACCCCCTCTCAAATAACTAATGGCACAGCACATCACGACGCAGTCCTACACTGTTTGCTGCACCGTACTAGTTAACGCAGATTCAGGAAAATACAATTGGGTTGATCTGGTCAGATAAACTTACCTCCCTTAGATCCGACCCTTGCTGTAGCTGCCAGGCACCAATGAAAATAAAGTTTATTGACATTCCAGCATTCCCCGGTATCCAGCAGGCCTATATTAATGCCAGGAATAACATAACAGCATGTAGATGGACGTAATGCCGATTGGTCGCAAGTAAACCGCTATGCCCTTTAGACGAATATTTCATATAGGTCAAACCAATAAAACGCTTGTTAGCTCTTTAGGACGTGGACCAATTCCGCCTTTCTTTGATGTGAAAACAACACCACTGCTGCTAGGTAACAGGCTCTTGTTAATGGCCGCCCTCCCAAACCATAGAGTTCTGTGTCAACTGCGGCTCTGATAGTGAGCTGTGACATTGGTGACTTGTGACAATTCTATTATCTATTGTCAACACATTAAAGGCATACTGTCACGGATTTAAGGACTTTATTTCTCTAAAAATGGATAATTAATAAAAAATTACATTAATTGTTGGAAAACAAATCTAGATATAGCACCACTTTAACTGAGCCATGATGGAATGAAATCCATGTCAACCCTCTCGGCAATTTTAGTTTTTGATTTATGGACCTTTGCCATAATTCAATTATTTTTACAAAATATCATTAATAAATGGAGTATGGTGGTTATGAAGATGGTTGAATGAAGTACATTTAGGGACAAATCAAATAATATTTGTTATGGTAATACTTTGTTAGACCATTAAATAGGTCAGTGGTCTGTGACAATATGCATTTAACACATTCTACTTTTAGTATACAGTTGTTATCATGCAGTGTGCACTTGAGGATGAAACCATTGTAAGAGAACTGCAGAGAACATTTTGTTTTTCAAACTTTGTTTGGCGACAGTTGGTAATCATTTAAAAACTGATTAGCACTAGTATTTAAAATTTTGGAATTGTGTTGCGGTCTCTAAAACTTGCACAGAAAATCGCAATGCGATACTATAAGAAAAACTGCGATTTTCAGTAAAAATGAGGGCTGCTAGTAAAGCACTCATGCAAATTACAAGTGACGTGCAACATGTTCTATTGGTATACAGTCGCAGCCTGGGTTTGGTGGTACACTTATTATATCACTTTTATTGGGAAATGTTAACATTATCGGCAATGAGAATTTATTTCGTCCAATAAATAGACTACAACATGGGTGGTCGTTTGATATCATTTATCTTACAACGAACAGTTTCAAAACTATCTAACAAGCCAAAGTGAGTTGGCTACTGTTGTAAATGAGTTGTGAAATAAATAGTATCTGAGATTTTGTAACCGGCCCCGCATTTGACGTCAGGCGAGCGCTCTATGACTAAGCTACATCCCAGCCCATGATGCTAATAGCTCCTGTCAACGTGTTGCGGTGTAAGCTCGAAATAACATAAGAATATCGCCAAGTTGATCTATACACGTAAGACGTGACGAAGATCCACGGGGCCCAGTTACTCTAGTATAGTTCATGTAGGCCTACTCCCAAACACCACCACCGCCGCAATAAAGAACTACCCCTCGTGTTGTTGTCTGAGGGAAATTGTCAATCTAGTGTTACAGCATCTGTATAGCATTACATAGATAACAGGCGTGTGTGCGGATGGGGGTGGGGGTGGGGGTGGGGGGTGGTGGTGGTTCTCAGGTCGAACCCATCCTGCTCAAAGCGAGTTTTCTTTATTAATACATGTTCTGGTTGGGAATGTCTCGAACCCCCTAGATACTTTGAACAGTCAACACAGTATAGACCCAGCCTCCCCCACATAATTGGAAATTCCTGCACACGCCCCTATATAAATCCTCTTTGCCAAGAGCCCTAGATCCGCCACTTCTCTGCCACGTAACACTAAGATAAATGGCCCTACCGGGTTCTATAAAACAGTTGTCTTATCCTCGGAAATCCGATCGGAAAACGCTAAACATTGTAATGAGCGCCGGCTGGTTATTGGTTCAATAAATACACACCACGTGCTCGTATCGAAAGTGTATGCTGGGACTTGGGCTGTGTTTCGCAATATATGCAGCATTTTTTTCTAGGTAAAAGGTCTAACGTCACAAAGAGAACCTACATTATTCCAAAGTACTGTAAGCCTACATGCATTTAACACCCCACCTCGCCCCAAAGTACATGTGTCATATCCTATATACAATCGAGATTCCGATTTAGTTTCCGACAATCTTCGCTGTCTCGCCTGAATATATTACTATGACTAGCATCAGGTTTATAAGGCTTAAATTACATGTGTATTTGATGATGCAGATGTTTGTTCATGTAATTAATGTATAAAATATTATTTATGTTATTGTTACTGTAGATCAATGTATATTATGTCGCTCTGCCCATATGCGGATGTTATGCAAATAAGTTAGTCTTATTCTTATTCTTATCGCATCTATCGAAACGACTGCCCGTGCCGCCATTAAGTTCGAGCCCTGTTATACAAAGTCATTCTTCTACCAATGTGAAGTAAGAAAACTTAGATGTTACATCACCTCACACTAAAAAGACCTACACTGACTGGAAGAACCTCGCCAGACGAAATGGCAGGTTAATATCATTTTAAATAAGCCTCTCCAGTTTGCTGACATCTTTCAAACGCATTTATACTGACATTTTCATACCTCAAATACTTGACTTTCACGACACTTTGCAGTTCCAGGAAAGGGGGTGTGCACTCCAACACCCAGCCTCTGGGCCCGCGCTTGTCAACAACGATGGATTCGCTGAACAGTTACTGTTACTGAGTTACTGCTTCAAGAACATGTAGCCTAAACGAGAAAAACAGCCTCCGACAGAGTTTATCATATTGATCGTGCGAAACAAACCCCGCTAAGAATAGAGAAACAGGCCCGCCAGCCGCCCCGGTTTGCACTATTCACGCAGGACTCGTCAAAATCGTCACAATTATTGAACCATGTGTCCATGTTCGCTCGCTAACACTGGCTGTATAATATACAATAACACCCGTCAGTTATATACTAATAAGCCTTTCAACTTGTATGTGGGTGGGGACGATAATCGATATATATAACCTGCATAAACTACAAATGTATCTTATCTTATTTGGATGGGGCAGTGCACCTACCCCCCCCCCCCCCCCCCCTTTCCGACACCAATGGATGACTAATATAGAGCACGGAAGCAGGAACGTGGATTACATATTCTAAAATGTTCAACAATCGTATACGAATTTTACTTTACAGTAATGTAGTATATGAGGCAAAATGTTGCCGTATATTTCATGTGCTAATATATACATACAGCAAGCGTTCCCAGTTGACTGGAAACTGTTGTTGCTTACTGATCTGGTTCAACTCAATTATCTTTACATACCGGGACTGCCAGACGCGCACGCGTTCAGTTAATTAGCAGTCAATACAGATGTAGCGATTTCCAATGTAACTGTAAATACCGAAATGATTTTAAGTTTCACCAGCATCATCCGACGCCTACATGTTATATCGCAGCTGTCGAAAAGGCCGTTTTACAAGTCGTGTACAAACGTGCACGTTTAATAGTGTTTACGTGATGACTATATAATATCACATGTATATCAGTTCTAACATTTACAAACATGCACGAAGTGTTTACGTGATAAATATGTGATATCTCAGTTCTAACACTATCCAGAATCTCGTCCCAGCTAACAGTGAATGGAATCCGCTTGTTTTTGCAATATAGAATTACATTTTTTTTTGTTCAAACACGGCCAGCACGTGAAATATGGTGCACAACATTCAAACACGGCCAGCATGTGAAATATGGTGCACAACATTCAAACACGGCCAGCACGTGAAATATGGTGCACAACATTCAAACGCTTCGCTTTGTAAAGCAACCAGGGAGCGGGATTTAGCTCAGTCGGTTGAGTGCTCGCTTGAGGTGCTTGTTACGCAGGATCGAAACACCTCGGTGGATCCATTAAGCTGATTAGTTTTTTCTCATTGTAACCAATGCACCACAACTGGTCAAAGGCCGTGGTATGCGCTTTCCAGTCTGTTTCCTTGCTGCATTAGGGAAAATGTAGCGGGTTTCCTCTGATGACTACGTGTTTGTTTTACCAAATGTTTGACATCCAATAGCTGATACTATATTAATCGATGTGCTCTTGTGTAGTGCAACCCAGTGTTAATCTAATTAAAATTAGCTCCACTATCACATGTAATAGTGGAGCTAATTTTAATTAGATTGCCCAGTTGTGTAAAATATTCGTTTACGTACCAGTACACATACATGTGCCAGTTTGTGAACCGCAGCCTCTCCAATGACGAATTAAATGATACACCAGCTACAATCACAAACCAACAAGTATTAACGTGTTCGTATCAGTAAAGGCTCAAGCTTGTTCCTCCTGGGTTGTGTCTTAACGAAAACCACTGAGGGGATGTTGTGTATGTGAGCGGGGAGGGGCATTGGGGAGGGGCATTGGGGAGGGGCATTGGGGTGGGGCAATTATGTATACACAATGGGTACATGTATCTTTCTTTCTTTTTTTTAAATTCCATTCGCAATCACACGCCACCACTGAAGGAATCAGGATTTTATATTAGTGGTCACCCACAATGGTAGGGAGGGGGTGTCACACCCTATGCATGGGGAAACGGACAAATATAAAAAGTGGCGACATAAAAACTAAAATAAAAAAGCGGTGTGTGGGGGAGGGGGATGCCCTCTGTTCCCGACAGTGAATGTCCCTGCCCCTACCCTCATGAACCGCCTCCCGCCCCATTTGATAATTTGTGGAACTGCCTTTGGAAAACATGATAATAAAATGAACTAATATTCTGCCGTACGTTTGATTAACGACAGTAAATACAAAATGTGATACATCTGCCGTCAAATTGATTTAAAAAAAACAAAAAAACAAACAAATATATATATATATATATAAACAGATGTATCGACTAAATACAAAGCGAAACAAGTCTGTTTAAGCAAAAAGATACACATAATATGTACTAAACTCGTCCAACACAAAAGTTCTCGTTGGTTTATCGTTGATTGTATAATTTATTGATTGTGTGCATATAGAACTAATACTAATATAAGGCAATAATATATATCATTAAAAGTAAAAGCAAATACTCGGGGCGGTACAAACCTTAAACTAACATCGAGTTGGAGGGCAGTAAAAAGGAACTGGGGTACTGGAATACAGAACAGTAAAAAGGAACCGGGGTACTGGAATACAGAACAGTAAAAAGGAACTGGGGTACTGGAATACAGAACAGTAAAAAGGAACCGGGGTACTGGAATACAGAACAGTAAAAAGGAACCGGGGTACTGGAATACAGAACAGTAAAAAGGAACCGGGGTACTGGAATACAGAACAGTAAAAAGGAACCGGGGTACTGGAATACAGGGCTAGTAAAAAGGAACCGGGGTACTGGAATACAGGGCTAGTAAAAAGGAACCGGGGTACTGGAATACAGGGCTAGTAAAAAGGAACCGGGGTACTGGAATACAGGACAGTAAAAAGGAACCGGGGTACTGGAATACAGGGCTAGTAAAAAGGAATCGGGGTACTGGAATACAGGGCAGTAAAAAGGAACCGGGGTACTGGAATACAGGACAGTAAAAAGGAACCGGGGTACTGGAATACAGGGCTAATAAAAAGGAACCGGGGTACTGGAATACAGAACAGTAAAAAGGAACCGGGGTACTGGAATACAGGGCTAGTAAAAAGGAACCGGGGTACTGGAATACAGAACAGTAAAAAGGAACCAGGGTACTGGAATACAGGGCTAGTAAAAAGGAACCGGGGTACTGGAATACAGGGCTAGTAAAAAGGAACCGGGGTACTGGAATACAGGACAGTAAAAAGGAACCGGGGTACTGGAATACAGGGCTAGTAAAAAGGAACCGGGGTACTGGAATACAGGGCAGTAAAAAGGAACCGGGGTACTGGAATACAGGGCAGTAAAAAGGAACCGGGATACTGGAATACAGGGCTAGTAAAAAGGAACCGGGGTACTGGAATACAGGGCTAGTAAAAAGGAACCGGGGTACTGGAATACAGGACAGGAATACAGGGCTAGTAAAAAGGAACCGGGGTACTGGAATACAGGACAGTAAAAAGGAACCGGGGTACTGGAATACAGGGCTAGTAAAAAGGAACCGGGGTACTGGAATACAGGGCAGTAAAAAGGAACCGGGGTACTGGAATACAGGACAGTAAAAAGGAACCGGGGTACTGGAATACAGGGCTAGTAAAAAGGAACCGGTGTACTGGAATACAGGGCTAGTAAAGAGGAACCAAGGTACTGGAATACAGGGCAGTAAAAAGGAACCGGGGTACTGGAATACAGGGCTAGTAAAAAGGAACCGGGGTACTGGAATACAGGGCTAGTAAAAAGGAACCGGGGTACTGGAATACAGGACAGTAAAAAGGAACCGGGGTACTGGAATACAGGGCTAGTAAAAAGGAACCGGGGTACTGGAATACAGGGCAGTAAAAAGGAACCGGGGTACTGGAATACAGGGCAGTAAAAAGGAACCGGGGTACTGGAATACAGGACAGTAAAAAGGAACCGGGGTACTTGAATACAGGGCTAATAAAAAGTAACCGGGGTACTGGAATACAGAACAGTAAAAAGGAACCGGGGTACTGGAATACAGGGCTAGTAAAAAGGAACCGGGGTACTGGAATACAGAACAGTAAAAAGGAACCGGGGTACTGGAATACAGGGCTAGTAAAAAGGAACCGGGGTACTGGAATACAGGACAGTAAAAAGGAACCGGGGTACTGGAATACAGGGCTAGTAAAAAGGAACCGGGGTACTGGAATACAGGGCAGTAAAAAGGAACCGGGGTACTGGAATACAGGACAGTAAAAAGGAACCGGGGTACTGGAATACAGGGCTAATAAAAAGGAACCGGGGTACTGGAATACAGGGCTAATAAAAAGGAACCGGGGTACTGGAATACATGACAGTAAAAAGGAACCGGGGTACTGGAATACAGGGCTAATAAAAAGGAACCGGGGTACTGGAATACAGGGCTAGTAAAAAGGAACCGGGCTACTGGAATACAGGACAGTAAAAAGGAACCGGGGTACTGGAATACAGGGCTAATAAAAAGGAACTGGGATGCTGGAATACAGGGCTAGTAAAAAGGAACCAGTGTACTGGAATACAGGGCTAGTAAAGAGGAACCGAGGTACTGGAATACAGGGCAGTAAAAAGGAACCGGGGTACTGGAATACAGGACAGTAAAAAGGAACCGGGGTACTGGAATACAGGGCTAGTAAAAAGGAACCGGGGTAATGGAATATAGGGCTAGTAAACAGCCTCTTTCCAATTAAAAAGAACACTTTCATAGCTTTTGCAAGTTGTCAGCAACTAGGATGGTGGGGCGGGTGTGTGTGTAATTATTCAGATTTTCAACTGGGCTGCGAAACAGAGTCGGGGCCAGTACATACACCCCTCCCCCCGTTTAGCTCCCGTTCCCAACTTCTAAGTATTTTTCTGAAGAAAGAAATGCTTTATTGCTTCCCCTTCTAGCTACATGTACACCATTTATCCACACAAATCATGTCTCAAAACCTCATTAATACACTATACTTATGATTAAGTTGTCGAGTTTTGTATCAAATTACGCTTGATACCAACTACACACACTCTCTTACCTCGTCGACAGCAACTCTTTTTTCTACTAACACACACACACGTGTACACTAATTAGCGTTCGTTAGATGACGTCTCTGTTTGTGCTATTCAGGGCGGACCAGGGGCGAATACACCGTACTTCCATCCATCCACAGACCACAACACCCTACAACCAGCCTGCGTTACGTACAACTTGTTTCTGGTGCCGCAGTCTGACGGACCCAGTATCTGGCCGCTCGCAGGCTGTTTATCTGGCGACTGAGTCACTGTGGAGAAAACGATGATTGCTGTTGGCGAAACTCTAGCCGCCACGGTAGCTAAACCGTTCCCAACAAGCCTGATCGCAGCCATTCCTGACAGGCCGGGGAGGCAAAGGGTCCCGATAATGGATTGGCTAGATTGGCCTGATGTTTGTGCTGTAACGAGTATCACCTTTCCATCAACGGTTCCTCGTTCCGGGTCGCGACGCGTCCTGTCTTCATCGACAATACAACGCATTGGTTACCGAATGGTTTCGCTAGGAGTGGCAACGGTGCCTGTAGAATAACATTGTAGCAATACAGGTGTGGAGTATTCGTACATTGGGGGGGGGGGGGGGGGGGGGGGGGGGAGAGAGAACACAGCTGTGCTATCCGAAAAATACGAGAAATGAAGAAAATATTTTATTTAACAACGGACTCAACACGTTTTATTTACGGTTATATGGCGTCAGACATATGGTTAAGAACCACACAGATAGGAGAGAGGAAACCCGCTGTCGCCATTTCGTGGGCTACTCTTTTTCGATTAGCAATAAGGTATCTTTTATATGCACCATCCAACAGACATGATAGCACTCAATACAAATTACACTAAACAATGAAAAACTTAATGCAGTAAAATCACAAAAGGTACTTGGTGTTTATATAGATGAGTCACTGACCTGGACAGTACACATTAGAAAAGTGATTTCAAAATTGGCCTCGACTATCTTACTTCTCAGGAGACTTAATATATACTTAAATCAAGCTGCCAAAACAGTTTTCTATAATGCATACGTTGTTCCAATTCTCGACTTTGCTGCTACTGTTTGGGGACACTGTGCTAAGGAACAATTCTAAAAATGCAAAAACGTGCAATGAGAATAATTTTAAACAAACCATTAATAACTCCATCTAAAGACATGTTCAGGGAACTAAATATTTTACCTTTCCCTGACAGAATAAAATACCACATCGGCATAATGGTATATAAAGCACAAAATGGCTTCTCCCCAGAATACATTACATCTCTCCTTACCCCAATATCTGAAACCTGTAATTATAACCTAAGATCCTCTAACAAAAACAAACTTCAGCTACCAAGGCCTCATACTGAACTATATAAAAAATCCTTCAGTTACTCAGGTGTTCAGATATGGAATACAATACCCTTGATATTAGACACCAGAAGTCAGTTGCGAACTTTAAATCCAGCCTGAAACAATATCTCATGGATGTTTACTTGGCTGATTAATTTTTATTCTATATAATAATTTTTGTTTTGAGACTTTAGTGTCAATATTACACAACTAACAGATGTTTGTTAAATGTAAGATTTCTCTAGTCAATATGCATGTATGCATTATTATAATAGTATAGTACTTGGTATATATGTATTTTCTTTTCCAGTATTTCAATGTATTGTTGAGGGCCAAGTGGAAGATTAGCTTGTGCTAAACCTGTCACCCTCATTAAATAAAGTTATTATTATTACTGGCTGAAACGAGAAATAGCCCAATGGGCTCACCGACGGGAATCGATCCTACATCAGGTGAGCGCTGTACCACTGAGCTACGTCCTTCCCCCAAATACGAGAAAATGCCAATACTAGTATACATGTAATTTAGATGAATAATGTTTTTTTGTGTGTGTGGTTTTTTTTTTTAAAGATAAACAAATTGAAGCCATTTACATGTCCCTACTTGATGGCATGTTGCCTAGTATCCGACGAATAGAGCGTAGTGGAGGACATAGGTAATATCTGTAATTAATGACAATGATTAATAGCCCACATTTGATCTCTCCATATAATGGAACAAAGATGAAGAAAAAATGTAGCGGGTTTCCTCCGATGACTACATGTCACTATTACCAAATGTTTTACATCCAATAGCCGATTATTAATTAATCAGTGTGCTCTAGTGGTGTCGTTAAACAAAACATACTGCTCACTTTTAGGTACTAACAACTAAAACAAAAAGGTGTTGACACGAACCATCGGCTACTAGATGTGAAAATTATGTTAATTTTGATAAACAGTGTTCGATCCAACATCCCAAGCACACAGGCGAGCGTCCTACCAACTAGAGTTATTATAACACGGATTTGTTTTTGACAATTTCTGATAACCACTGGTAAAGCTACTTAACGTTTGAAAAACCGGCCCCTGAAACTGATGCTTTTAAATGATTTCACAAATCACGGATTATCTAATCCTCTTTGTTTAACAACACAGGTATTACCCATGTCATTAGTTTCAATTTGTAAAATAAGACATATCTGAATGTTGTCATTTGACACACTGGCCCTAAACCACGTGGTGGGTGTGTGGGTGAACATTTGTCTACAGCGCTATGATGTATCGCTTGCAAAACCAAACAGTCTTTAATCTAATCCAATCAATGCTCCATGATTAAGTGGCGGGTTTCCTTTCAAAACTACGTCTCAGAATTATCAAATGTTCGACATCCAATAACCGATGGTGTATAAATCAATGTTTGCTAGATTCCGTTATAAGGGCAAGGAGGGAGAAAATTCGCTTGAGCAGGGGGAGGGGTTCGACCCTCGAAATCCCTTGAACACGCGCCTGTATTATCAACATTTGCAGTGAAACAGCAGAAATAAACTCGCCATTACTGAAAAACGAATATGTGCAAAACACTCAAATTCATATTGTTGTTGTTGCTCAACGATTAGTCGATAGAGGCCATATTGTTTTACTTGAAGATTTTTCATTATATAACACCATTCACTCCAAAATTAGCTCTTTGGCTTTCCTGTTTCAACTTGTTAAAGCAGAATTTACATAAATCCACGATGGTCGTCATTTCCACCTATACAAGCTTCGTTCCATATGACATATCACTTCCAGATTAAAGGATGGTAGCCATATTGTTTTTAATGAATTTCACTTTTTCTTAGTACATTTGAATGAACTCCCATACAATGTAATTTTCTCCAAATGTCAATACCATTGTCTCGCCGGTTTTTCAGATAACCTTGTTTAAGCAGCAGGCATTTACATTTAAATCCATGATAGCCAACACACGTGAACCATTTTGGATATACGATTGACCTAGCCACAAGATTACGTTTACTAAATTTTGTTCCACTGGACTTAATATTACCAAATGAAATATTTTCAAAGCTTATATATCTCGAGTCCAAAATGGTCATCATGTTTAAATGAGCGATAGCTACCATATGCTTTTGGTCCTATAAATTGTGTTTGGTCGATAGTGTTCATTTTCTTCTAGGGAATCTACGATCTATGTGGTGCATTCCAATGGATTCCCTCACCTAGCATTCTGTCCACGTTTTGCAAAGATTGGCTCACTGGTAAGCGGTAATCTTGTGTAAGCGGAAATCACCTAAATCCAAGAATAGTGCCAAGCATGAGCCATGTTTTTCAAAGAATATGATTAGCTCAACAAACTTTACAAAGTTTAATTCTAATAGATGTAGCACTTCCAGAGAATATATTTTCAAAGATTATTATCATTATTTTAATTTGAGATGGTCACACGAATGCTCTTTAACCTATAAATTTATCCCTCATTTCTTACAAACCTGTCTTGAATTCCTACCTCAGATGAACAGTTTTAAGAAACCGTCCTGAACAAAAATTGAGGAATACGAACAACGAATCAGAATATCATTTTCATTTTGTCAATCCCATCCTCAAGAGCAAAACGTTAAAGTTAAAATTTGTTTTGTTTAGCGACACCACTAGAGCACACTGATTTATGAATCATAGGCTGTTGGATGTCAAATCCCCAAAAGCAAGCTGTAGGCTTAAAAGTAACTACCACTTGTATAAACTACTATGAACATTTACAAAAGTAAACACTGAACAAACAAAATGGAACTGAACATAGGCCTGGATTTTGTTTTAAATAACAGTTTATTGGGTACATAACTTGCTGTATGGACTAAAAGTAAATAGATGCTACATGTTCAATCTATTAGTGAAACTAAATGTCTACATCACATCGTTATCATTATGAAAGATACAAAAAGTAAATAGATGCTACACGTTCAGTCTATTCGTGAAATTAAATATAAACATCACATCGTTATCATTATGAAAGACTAAAAGTAAATAGATGCTACATGTTCAGTCTATTAGTGAAACTAAATATAAACATCACATCGTTATCATTATGAAAGAGACTAAAAGTAAATACATGCTACACATTCAGTACATTGTACACCACATTGTTATAAATATGCAACTCGAAATTGAGGGGGGGGGGGGGGGGAGGGAAGACAGAAAATACCACTAAAAAATGCACACCGATTTACCTCAGTCTAATTATTAATAACTGAACATTACCATGCCCAGGACAAATTGCCCTTACAGCTGAGGTGTGTGCCCACACTGTCCAGAACAAATGACCCTTACAGCTGAGGTGTGTGCCCCCACTGTCCAGAACAAATGACCCTTACAGCTGTGGTGTGTGCCCACACTGTCCAGAACAAATGACCCTTACAGCTGAGGTGTGTGCCCACACTGTCCAGAACAAATGACCCTTACAGCTGAGGTGTGTGCCCACACTGCCAAGGACAAATGACCCTTACAGCTGAGGTGTGTGCCCACACTGCCCAGAACAAATGACCCTTACAGCTGTGGTGTGTGCCCACACTGCCCAGAACAAATGACCCTTACAGCTGAGGTGTGTGCCCACACTGTCCAGAACAAATGACCCTTACAGCTGAGGTGTGTGCCCACACTGTCCAGAACAAATGACCCTTACAGCTGAGGTGTGTGCCCACACTGCCAAGGACAAATGACCCTTACAGCTGAGGTGTGTGCCCACACTGCCCAGAACAAATGACCCTTACAGCTGAGGTGTGTGCCCACACTGTCCAGAACAAATGACCCTTACAGCTGAGGTGTGTGCCCACACTGCCAAGGACAAATGACCCTTACAGCTGAGGTGTGTGCCCACACTGCCAAGGACAAATGACCCTTACAGCTGAGGTGTGTGCCCACACTGCCCAGAACAAATGACCCTTACAGCTGTGGTGTGTGCCCACACTGCCCAGAACAAATGACCCTTACAGCTGAGGTGTGTGCCCACACTGTCCAGAACAAATGACCCTTACAGCTGAGGTGTGTGCCCACACTGTCCAGAACAAATGACCCTTACAGCTGAGGTGTGTGCCCACACTGCCAAGGACAAATGACCCTTACAGCTGAGGTGTGTGCCCACACTGCCCAGAACAAATGACCCTTACAGCTGAGGTGTGTGCCCACACTGTCCAGAACAAATGACCCTTACAGCTGAGGTGTGTGCCCACACTGTCCAGAACAAATGGCCCTTACAGCTGAGGTGTGTGCCCACACTGCCAAGGACAAATGACCCTTACAGCTGAGGTGTGTGCCCACACTGTCCAGAACAAATGACCCTTACAGCTGAGGTGTGTGCCCACACTGCCAAGGACAAATGACCCTTACACCTGAGGTGTGTGCCCACACTGCCCAGAACAAATGACCCTTACAGCTGAGGTGTGTGCCCACACTGCCCAGAACAAATGACCCTTACAGCTGAGGTGTGTGCCCACACTGTCCAGAACAAATGACCCTTACAGCTGAGGTGTGTGCCCACACTGTCCAGAACAAATGACCCTTACAGCTGAGGTGTGTGCCCACACTGCCAAGGACAAATGACCCTTACAGCTGAGGTGTGTGCCCACACTGTCCAGAACAAATGACCCTTACAGCTGAGGTGTGTGCCCACACTGCCCAGAACAAATGACCCTTACAGCTGAGGTGTGTGCCCACACTGCTCAGAACAAATGACCCTTACAGCTGAGGTGTGTGCCCACACTGTCCAGAACTAATGACCCTTACAGCTGAGGTGTGTGCCCACACTGCCAAGGACAAATGACCCTTACAGCTGAGGTGTGTGCCCACACTGCCCAGAACAAATGACCCTTACAGCTGAGGTGTGTGCCCACACTGTCCAGAACAAATGACCCTTACAGCTGAGGTGTGTGCCCACACTGCCAAGGACAAATGACCCTTACAGCTGAGGTGTGTGCCCACACTGCCAAGGACAAATGACCCTTACAGCTGAGGTGTGTGCCCACACTGCCCAGAACAAATGACCCTTACAGCTGTGGTGTGTGCCCACACTGCCCAGAACAAATGACCCTTACAGCTGAGGTGTGTGCCCACACTGTCCAGAACAAATGACCCTTACAGCTGAGGTGTGTGCCCACACTGTCCAGAACAAATGACCCTTACAGCTGAGGTGTGTGCCCACACTGCCAAGGACAAATGACCCTTACAGCTGAGGTGTGTGCCCACACTGCCCAGAACAAATGACCCTTACAGCTGAGGTGTGTGCCCACACTGTCCAGAACAAATGACCCTTACAGCTGAGGTGTGTGCCCACACTGTCCAGAACAAATGGCCCTTACAGCTGAGGTGTGTGCCCACACTGCCAAGGACAAATGACCCTTACAGCTGAGGTGTGTGCCCACACTGTCCAGAACAAATGACCCTTACACCTGAGGTGTGTGCCCACACTGCCCAGAACAAATGACCCTTACAGCTGAGGTGTGTGCCCACACTGCCCAGAACAAATGACCCTTACAGCTGAGGTGTGTGCCCACACTGTCCAGAACAAATGACCCTTACAGCTGAGGTGTGTGCCCACACTGTCCAGAACAAATGACCCTTACAGCTGAGGTGTGTGCCCACACTGCCAAGGACAAATGACCCTTACAGCTGAGGTGTGTGCCCACACTGTCCAGAACAAATGACCCTTACAGCTGAGGTGTGTGCCCACACTGCTCAGAACAAATGACCCTTACAGCTGAGGTGTGTGCCCACACTGTCCAGAACAAATGACCCTTACAGCTGAGGTGTGTGCCCACACTGTCCAGAACAAATGACCCTTACAGCTGAGGTGTGTGCCCACACTGTCCAAAACAAATGACCCTTACAGCTGAGGTGTGTGCCCACTGTCCAGAACAAATGACCCTTACACCTGAGGTGTGTGCCCACACTGTCCAGAACAAATGACCCTTACAGCTGAGGTGTGTGCCCACTGTCCAGAACAAATGACCCTTACACCTGAGGTGTGTGCCCACACTGCCCAGAACACTATACTTGAACCTTAATAGGCTATAAGCATAGAAATCAATAGACGAAGAGACATAGTGTCGGAAGATGGCAGAAATGGGAATAGTAATAATTTACCTTTCAACACCAATGGAGACAATACATCTGTAGACTGTTTCAGTTAGAGACATAGAAGTGTTTCAGTTAGATACATAAGAAGTGTTTCAGTTAGAGACATAGAAGTATTTCAGTTAGATACAAAAGAAGTGTTTCAGTTAGAGACATAGAAGTGTTTCAGTTAGAGACATAGAAGTGTTTCAGTTAGAGACATAGAAGTGTTTCAGTTAGAGACATAGAAGTGTTTCAGTTAGATATATAAGAAGTGTTTCAGTTAGATACGTAAGAAGTGTTTCAGTTAGAGACATAGAAGTGTTTCAGTTAGATATATAAGAAGTGTTTCAGTTAGAGACAGAAGTGTTTCAGTTAGATATATAAGAAGTGTTTCAGTTCGAGACATAGAAGTGTTTCAGTTAGAGACATAGAAGTGTTTCAGTTAGAGACATAGAAGTGTTTCAGTTAGAGACAAAAGAAGTGTTTCAGTTAGATACAAAAGAAATGTTTCAGTTAGAGACAAGAGAAGTGTTTCAGTTGGAGACAAAAGAAATGTTTCAGTTAGAGACATAAGAAGTGTTTCAGTTACAGACATAAGGAGTGTTTCAGTTAGAGACATAAGAAGTGTTTCAGATAGAGACATAAGAAGTGTTTCAGTTAGAGACATAAGGAGTGTTTCAGTTAGAGACATAAGGAGTGTTTCAGTTAGAGACATAAGAAGTGTTTTCAGTTAGAGACATAAGAAGTGTTTCAGATAGAGACATAAGAAGTGTTTCAGTTAGAGACATAAGAAGTGTTTCAGTTAGAGACATAAGAAGTGTTTCAGTTAGAGACATAAGAAGTGTTTCAGTTAGAGACATAAGAAGTGATAAAAACATCACACCAGCAGATACAAGTAAAAGATAAAAAACCCAAGAGAAGGTGTATATTCAATAAGTACACACATACACAAACATAAAGTATTACTGTCTATATTGAACATCAATATAAATATAAAAAATGGAAACCTCTAAACAGCTGCCAAATTGTATTCCAAATTGCCTCATAATATAAAAAGAGGCAATAAATAACTGTAAAATGTATCGTATATGGTAAACATTAATAGAAAACAAACACGTATTGAAACAATTCACCATTCAAGTCTGAGTATGATCTCACTGGGAGTTTTTTCATCGCAGCTGTACAACATCCGATATGAACAACTTCTGTGTATTAAAATCTGCACCAACACAGCACGTCATCAATCATACAGCAAGGCTGTTCAAACCATCGTCCACATACACCTTGGGCAATGTCACCATACCAGATGCAGGGCTCACTTAATGAGCAGAACATTTCACCAAATTATCCAGTCAACCTCGAAAATTGCAAAAACACAGTTATTTTTCATTAACATATCAATAATTACATGGAATTATTTCATTAAATGAGAATAAAATTTTATATTAGATTGGTTAAAATTCACAATTGGTACAAGAGCTAGCCCTGAGATTGAGGGGAGGTCAGTAGATGGGCAATTCCCCAGGTTTAAGATTTTCAATTTGTTTTTCAGTTAAAATATTTGATTCCCAGCCACCCTGCACCAATATTACACCGAAACATGAATAACTTTTATGACATTTTCATAAAAAATGAACATTATTTACAACAGGTGAGAAAATTGGGTCACTATTATACTTAATGATATATATATATAGTATTCATCAGGAAATTCTATAAGAATATATATATCCCGATACAGCAGATGAGGCCTGGATGAATGATGATGCTATCACCACTCCCCCCCCCCCCCCCCCCCCCCCCCCCCCCCCAGCACCACACTCCAGTCCAACAACCCCCCACGGAGACTCAAAGATAAGGTCTCAACTCGACATCAGCAGTGTTGGGGAACCTGTTGCAATTTCATCACCAATTACTGGTTGTAATCAGTTTGTACAAACTGACCCACTTTCCATTATACAATTAGTTAGTATCATGTGAACTCAAGAAAGAGTTAAACTATTAGAACCATGCACCCATTGTTGTGTTCACCGGAACAGACCCTACAAATAGCTCATTTATTAATACTCATTCAATGTCTGGTTTCTTTATGTACACAAGAAGACAAATCCAAGCCCCAGCATATCAACAATGATTTCATCTACACGGTAGGAACAATTTCAGTTTACAACAACATCACTGATTAGTGATTATAAAAAACGAGGAGGCTGTTTGAAGCCCAACTGATGAATGTTTGGTTATAAAGGATCAGTGTATCTGAAAAACATATTAAGATATCTGAGGTACTACAAACAATAAGACAAAAAGAGTGAATAAATGGATATATGAATGAATGAACGAATGTTTAAGAACACACCAGCACATGACAATACATGGTCTACTGGATGTCAAACAAAGGTAAGGGCGACAAGAAACATTGAATACAAAACATCGCTATAATGAAGACAATGGAATTAATGTGTAATTTTAATTGACATTTAAAAATGACACAGCCACAGAATCAAAATATCTTGCAAAGTTTGCAAGATGTTGAAAAGTAGACAGTTACTGTGAGATTTCGGACATCCCTAAAATCTGGAAATGTGTGAATTGTTTTTAAGTTTTTCCATCTGTGTTAATTGTTAAAAAAGCTCAGGCTGAAATGGCTACAGTCTTCACAATCCCTTTAATATGTGTACATAGAATGGGCGTCAAGTTTTAATGTGTTTTAATAACCAGCGATCCGAACGTTTGACATGGGTGATATTGTTGGTATCACACATTGTTCACACTCATGCCCTGCTCTAGGAGGGTTTCCACTCTGCTGTGAAGTATACATGACTTGATGAACTTGAGAGTTATTTTGTAGAGGTCCGAGTCCCGGTCCTCTGGTTTACAGATGTTGATGTGGTCGACAGGCAGCGTGAAAAACTCACCAAATCCAGGATCTGAAACAAACAAAGGAATGTCGGTGTCTAACAGAGACATTTCAACACATGGTCAGTGGAAAAGAAAGAAATGTTTTATTTAACGACACACTCAACACATTTTATTTATGGTTATATGGCGTCAGACATGGTTAAGGACCACACAGATTTTGAGAGGAAACCCACTGTCGCCACTACATGGGCTATTCTTTCCGATTAGCAGCAAGGGATCTTTTATTTGCGCTTCCCACAGGCAGGATAGCACAAACCATGTCCTTTGTTGAACCAGTTATGGATCACTGGTCGGTGCAAGTGGTTTACACCTACCCATTGAGCCTTGCAGAGCACTCACTCAGGGTTTGGAGTCGGTATCTGGATTAAAAATCCCATGCCTCGACTGGGATCCGAAGCCATTACCTACCAGCCTGTAGACCGATGGCCTAACCACGACGCCACCGAGGCGATTGGTCAGTGGAATGAGAGAGGGAAAGAAAGGAATGTTTGTTTAACGACACCTCAGCACATTATAAACTATGGCTATTCGGTGTCTAACAGAGACATTTCAACACATGGTCAGTGGAATGAGAGAGGGAAAGAAAGGAATGTTTGTTTAACGACACCTCAGCACATTATAGACTATGGCTATTCGGTGTCTAACAGAGACATTTCAACACATGGTCAGTGGAATGAGAGAGGGAAAGAAAGGAATGTTTGTTTAACGACACCTCAGCACATTATAAACTATGGCTATTCGGTGTCTAACAGAGACATTTCAACACATGGTCAGTGGAATGAGAGAGGGAAAGAAAGGAATGTTTGTTTAACGACACCTCAGCACATTATAAACTATGGCTATTCGGTGTCTAACAGACATTTCAACACATGGTCAGTGGAATGAGAGAGGGAAAGAAAGGAATGTTTGTTTAACGACACCTCAGCACATTATAAACTATGGCTATTCGGGGTCTAACAGAGACATTTCAACACATGGTCAGTGGAATGAGAGAGGGAAAGAAAGGAATGTTTGTTTAACGACACCTCAGCACATTATAACTATGGCTATTCGGTGTCTAACAGAGACTTTTCAACACATGGTCAGTGGAATGAGAGAGGGAAAGAAAGGAATGTTTGTTTTAACAACACCTCAGCACATTATAACTATGGCTATTCGGTGTCTAACAGAGACATTTCAACACATGGTCAGTGGAATGAGAGAGGGAAAGAAAGGAATGTTTGTTTAACGACCTGGCTTGGACACACCTGTCAGGACATTTATAAAATGTCCAAGACAGACATGCTTGAACATTAAGTACGTATTACTTGACTGATAGACTAACATCTCAGCACATGGTAAACTACAGCTATTTCATGTCGGACAAATAGTTACAAAAAATTGATAAAATTGATAATTCTGACATACATGTACACCTACTACCACCAAAAATCAAGTGATCTTTTATATGCATTTTTCCACAGACATGACAGTACATACCACAATCTTTGATGTATCAGCATTGGGTCACTGGAGTTAAGTAAGTAACATATACCATGTGTAGAGTTAACAGAGCAAATATACCACGTGTAGAGTTAACAAAGTAACACACATAGAGGCTATTTCATGTTTTTTTCCCGAATACAATTTTTATGTCAATGAGTGATGTGTGAAAACCATATTTTCAAGAATTGCGAAGCAATAAGTGAAAATATGGTTTTCACACATTATGAGTTGACTTATAAATCATATTCGAAGAAAAGCCATGAAATGGTCTATTTATTATATACATCTTTCCTAATTTTTTGACAATGTCTTATGCTTTTTGGTAATATCTTTCGCTTATCCTATTGAAAACACGTAATGCCATGATATATTTCTTCCTATGGAACTTTTCCAGAAAAATTACTTGACCACAGACTTTTAAAAAGACATTTAAATAAAAATTATATTTATTAACATTTATTTAATAATACTGCTGTGCAAACATACCTGACAAAGCGATCCTCCAAAAATTCCCTCAAAAACAAAATGAATCGAACGCCGTTAAATTCTTACACTTACACTCAATGACACTACATTATGTCATCATTATTTAGCTTTGTATTCACTTCGTTTTAGGTATTTTATCGTAATTGCAGTTTGTATCCCTTTTCAATAGGTACAGTTGTTTAAATTACATTTTTTAATTTTTCAAATACGATCAGATGCATTGGTAATCATCAAACTTAAATACGAAGCAACGAGACAAAGGGAGATAATTTAATCATGCACTTTTACAAAAAAGTAAATACGATTTCTATATTTTCACTGTAGCTAAAATACAGTGAAAATATGACTTTTTACTGGATATCAATTTTATGGTTTCCGTAGATCTATCTATTTCATTGCTATGTATATAATAAATACCACTATTAGAGTTAATATATATCACTCACAGAGTTCAATAAGTAACATACATCATGTGTAGAGTTAATAAAGTAACATATGTACCACTATTAGAGTTAATATATATCACTCACAGAGTTCAATAAGTAACATACCGGTACATCATGTGTAGAGTTAACAAAGTAACATATGTACCACTATTAGAGTTAATATATATCACTCACAGAGTTCAATAAGTAACATACCGGTACATCATGTGTAGAGTTAACAAAGTAACATATGTACCACTATTAGAGTTAATATATATCACTCACAGAGTTCAATAAGTAACATACATCATGTACAGGGTCAGTGAATAAACACATACCACTTGTTTCATGTGGAACAATCAACATCTTCGGCAGCTTTTTACCAAGATTCATTTTCTCCATTTCTCCAAAACTAAGACAGGGGATTTCATGTTTCAAGGCGAAGTCTTTGAAGTGACTGTGCAGCTTTGCGAGCATCAGCGAATCTATAAAACAGGTTTGTAAATGAATACACACAAGCCTGGAGAGCTCTTCCCCACAGAAGGAAGTGAGAAAGGGTTAACTAGACCATACAGTTTTATGAATTATATATTTTTACTATAGAAATTCTGTTGTTGGACATTATTTATAAAATGATAGCTACAGCAATCATTCAAAAGCATAGATGGAAAAAACAATATTTGTAAATGAAAAAGATAATTTATTAAGGAAGATAACATGATGAAAACTGAGAACAAATTGTTATAACAAAAGGTTTTTTTTTTAATGACACCACTAGAGCACATTGAATTATTAATCATTTGCTATTGGATGTCTTAGAGGAAAACCACTACATTTTTCCATTAGTAGCAAGGGATCTTTTATATGCACCATCCCAGACAGGATAGCACATACCACGACCTTTGATATACCAGTCGTGGTGCACTGGATGGAATGAGAAATACCCCAATGGACTCACCAACGGGGATCGATCCCAAACTGACCGCTCATCACGCAAGCGTTTTACCACTGAGCTACATTCTGCCCCATTATAACAAATAACCAATGCATTGACATGACCAGGTGTGAGGCAGTTTGTTTCAGTACCTCAACAGATAACCTAAAATAGCCTGTATGTTGGACATACAGGTAACTCCATGATGAAGGTTGTATGTTGGACATACAGGTAACTCCATGATGAAGGCTAGAGGCATATACCAGATAACCTAAAATAGCCTGTATGTTGGACATACAGGTAACTCCATGATGAAGGTTGTATGTTGGACATACAGGTAACTCCATGAGGAAGGCTAGAGGCATATACCAGATAACCTAAAATAGCCTGTATGTTGGACATACAGGTAACTCCATGATGAAGGTTGTATGTTGGACATACAGGTAACTCCATGATGAAGGCTAGAGGCACATACCAGATGACCTAAAATAGCCTGTATGTTGGACATACAGGTAACTCCATGATGAAGGTTGTATGTTGGACATACAGGTAACTCCATGATGAAGGTTGTATGTTGGACATACATGTAACTCCATGAGGAAGGCTAGAGGCATATACCACATAACCTAAAATAGCCTGTATGTTGGACATACAGGTAACTCCATGATGAAGGTTGTATGTTGGACATACAGGTAACTCCATGATGAAGGCTAGAGGCACATACCAGATGACCTAAAATAGCCTGTATGTTGGACATACAGGTAACTCCATGATGAAGGTTGTATGTTGGACATACAGGTAACTCCATGATGAAGGTTGTATGTTGGACATACAGGTAACTCCATGAGGAAGGCTAGAGGCATATACCACATAACCTAAAATAGCCTGTATGTTGGACATACAGGTAACTCCATGATGAAGGCTAGAGGCATATACCAGATGACCTAAAATAGCCTGTATGTTGGACATACAGGTAACTCCATGATGAAGGCTAGAGGCATATACTTATGAGGCTGTGCAGGCCTCACACTGTAATTAATTTCAGTTTGGCTAATTTTCAGCTATGTAGTGTATTTCCTTCAACATTGAATAAAATGTGGTTAATTTAAGATGGTATAATGGTTATGCCATCGAACTTAAGGCTGATAGGTAATGGGTTCATATCCATCCTGAGGCAATGGGGGATTTTTCATGTAAGTACCTGCTCCAACCCGCTAGGCTCAACGGGTAGGTTAAGGAAAGAAAGAAAGAAATGTTTTATTTAACGACGCACTCAACACATTTTATTTACGGTTATATGGCGTCAGACATATGGTTAAGGACCACACAGATTTTGAGAGGAAACCCGCTGTCGCCACTGCATGGGCTACTCTTCCGATTAGCAGCAAGGGATCTTTTATTTGCGCTTCCCACAGGCAGGATAGCACAAACCATGGCCTTTGTTGAACCAGTTATAGATCACTGGTCGGTGCCAGTGGTTTACACCTACCCATTGAGCCTTGCGGAGCACTCACTCAGGGTTTGGAGTCGGTATCTGGATTAAAAATTCCATGCCTCGACTGGGATCCGAACCCAGTACCTACCAGCCTGTAGACCGATGGCCTACCACGACGCCACCGAGGCCGGTAGGGTAGGTTAAGGCCACATGCACAAAGTTTCACCCACTTTATGGGTCCGATTATGGGTGTGTCTCCTGAGTGTATGACCCCACATGTGGGTTGATTACCCAGCATACACTGCAGGTTCCGTGTATCCTGGGCTCGGGTGATACCAAGATAGCTCAATGGACAGCAAGCGTGGAGCACGGACCTGTCAAGTAGTCTAATATCGAAATAAAAATACTGCGGCTTCACTATTCATCTCATCATCATCCATGTCTGTAACGTGCAGAAAAAAAGAAGAAGAGTATTTGTCTCTGTGTTAATTGTTTGGGTATTTTGTAATATATTTCAAGCAACAGTCTAAAAACTGACCCTTTGGTCTAAAAGTTTTTTTTTTGTTTTCATCCCTGTGAATATATATAATTTATATTTATATGTGAAAATATTTTGTATGCAGACAAGGCACAAATCCCTCCCCACCAAACCTCAGCCCCCCAATAATAATTAAAAAAGAAAGCATTAGTAAGTCCCCTTATCCCTTTAAGTGGGGCTAAACCTACTAGTGAAGACCTAAAAGTGACCTTTGCCCAGCTCCTTGACCTCCACTGACGGGTACAGGATGTACTTGGCCGTGTTGGACCGGTTGGCTAGGACTGACCCGTGGTGTGGCACACTGTAGAAGACAAAACCTCGTGTCTGCTCCGCGAGACATGAGAAATGAGGCGAGTCCTCCGATAACTTCAACATTTGCTTCACCAGCAAACCTAGAAAAACCACAATAACTTTAACATCTGCTTCACCAGCAAACCTACAAAAACCACAATAACTTCAACATCTGCTTCACCAGCAAACCTACAAAAACCACGATAACTTCAACATCTGCTTCACAAGCAAACCTACAAAAACCACAATAACTTCAACATCTGCTTCACCAGCAAACCTACAAAAAACACAATAACTTCAACATCTGCTTCACCAGCAAACCTACAAAAACCCACAATAACTTCAACATCTGCTTCACAAGCAAACCTACAAAAACCAAGATAACTTCACTATCTGCTTCACAAGCAAACCTACAAAAACCACAATAACTTCACCATCTGCTTCACAAGCAAACCTACAAAAACCACAATAACTTCAACATCTGCTTCAACAGCAAACCTACAAAAACCATGATAACTTCAACATCTGCTTCACAAGCAAACCTACAAAAACTTCACCATCTGCTTCACAAGCAAACCTACAAAAACCACAATAACTTCAACATCTGCTTCACAAGCAAACCTACAAAAACCATGATAACTTCAACATCTGCTTCACAAGCAAACCTAGAAAAACCACAATAACTTCAACATCTGCTTCACAAGCAAACCTAGAAAAACCACAATAACTTCACCATCTGCTTCACAAGCAAACCTAGAAAAACCACAATAACTTCAACATCTGCTTCACAAGCAAACCTACAAAAACCACGATAACTTCAACATCTGCTTCAACAGCAAACCTACAAAAACCAAGATAACTTGAACATCTGCTTCACCAGCAAACCTACAAAAACCACAATAACTTCAACATCTGCTTCAACAGCAAACCTACAAAAACCATGATAACTTCAACATCTGCTTCACAAGCAAACCTACAAAAACCAAGATAACTTGAACATCTGCTTCACAAGCAAACCTACAAAAACCAAGATAACTTGAACATCTGCTTCACCAGCAAACCTACAAAAAACACGATAATTTCAACATCTGCTTGACAAGCAAACCTACAAAAAACACGATAACTTCAACATCTGCTTGACAAGCAAACCTACAAAAAGCATGACAACTTTAACATCTGGTTTGCTGGTGACATCTGCTTCACCAGCAAACCTACAAAAACCACAATAACTTCAACATCTGCTTCACCAGCAAACCTACAAAAACCTCAATAACTTCAACATCTGCTTCACAAGCAAACCTACAAAAATCACAACAACTTCAACATCTGCTTCACAAGCAAACTTACAAAAACCACAATAACTTCAACATCTGCTTCAACAGCAAACCTAGAAAAACCACAATAACTTCACTATCTGCTTCACCAGCAAACCTAGAAAAACCACGATAACTTCAACATCTCCTTCACAAGCAAACCTACAAAAACCACAATAACTTCAACATCTGCTTCACCAGCAAACCTACAAAAAACACAATAACTTCAACATCTGCTTCACCAGCAAACCTACAAAAACCTCAATAACTTCAACATCTGCTTCACAAGCAAACCTACAAAAATCACAACAACTTCAACATCTGCTTCACAAGCAAACTTACAAAAACCACAATAACTTCAACATCTGCTTCAACAGCAAACCTAGAAAAACCACAATAACTTCACTATCTGCTTCAACAGCAAACCTACAAAAACCATGATAACTTCAACATCTGCTTCACCAGCAAGCCTACAAAAACCACAATAACTTCACCATCTGCTTCACAAGCAAACCTACAAAAACCACAATAACTTCAACATCTGCTTCAACAGCAAACCTACAAAAACCATGATAACTTCAACATCTGCTTCACCAGCAAACCTAGAAAAACCACGATAACTTCAACATCTGCTTCACCAGGAAACCTACAAAAACCACAATAACTTCAACATCTGCTTCACAAGCAAACCTACAAAAACCACAATAACTTCAACATCTGCTTCACAAACAAACCTAGAAAAAACACAATAACTTCAACATCTTCTTCACAAGGAAACCTAAAAAACCCACAATAACTTCAACATCTGCTTCAGAAGCTAACCTACAAAAACCACAATAACTTTAACATCTGCTTCACAAGCAAACCTAGAAAAACCACGATAACTTCAACATCTGCTTCACCAGCAAACCTAGAAAAACCACAATAACTTCAACATCTGCTTCACAAGCAAACCTACAAAAACCACGATAACTTTAACATCTGCTTCAACAGCAAACCTACAAAAACCAAGATAACTTCAACATCTGCTTCACAAGCAAACCTACACAAACCACGATAACTTCAACATCTGCTTGACAAGCAAACCTACAATAACAACAATAACTTCAACATCTGCTTGACAAGCAAACCTACAAAAACCATGACAGTTTTAACATCTGGTTTGCTGGTGACATCTGCTTCACCAGCAAACCTACAAAAACCAAGATAACTTTAACCTCTGCTTCACCAGCAAACCTAGAAAAACCAAGATAACTTTAACATCTGCTTCACCAGCAAACCTACAAAAACCAAGATAACTTTAACATCTGCTTCACCAGCAAACCTAGAAAAACCAAGATAATTTTAACATCTGCTTCACCAGCAAACCTAGAAAAAACACAATAACTTCAACATCTGCTTCACAAGCAAACCTACATGAAGAAACCAGCAGTCTCTGTACCACACAGGCAGTTGTATTAATATTAGTGAACTTTTTGCAATATTTATTATTTATTTATAATATTATACACAAATAACTAATTACATCCATGTTCCAGTGCAATGACATGATAGCCTTACAAGACAGTTAATTGACGAACAAAGCATGACTGAAATTATTAGTTTTTACCCATAGGTTGTCTATAATATATAATAATTTGCCCATAATCTGTAATGTTGTGCCTATAATCTGTAATAATGTGCCTATAATCTGTAATAATTTGCCCATAATCTGTAATAATTTGCCCATAATCTGTAATAATGTGCCTATAATCTGTAATAATGTGCCTATAATCTGTAATAATTTGCCTATAATCTGTAATAATTTGCCTATAATCTGTAATAATTTGTGCCTATAATCTGTAATAATGTGCCTATAATCTGTAATAATGTGCCTATAATCTGTAATAATGTGCCTATAATCTGTAATAATTTGCCTATAATCTGTAATAATGTGCCTATAATCTGTAATAATGTGCCTATAATCTGTAATAATGTGCCTATAATCTATAATGATGTGTCTATAATCTATAATAATTTGCCCATAATCTGTAATAATAATCTGTAATAATGTGCCCATAATCTGTAATAATGTGCCTATAATCTGTAATAATGTGCCTATAATCTGTAATAATGTGCCTATAATCTGTAATAATGTGCCTATAATCTGTAATAATGTGCCTATAATCTATAATGATGTGCCTATAATCTATAATGATGTGTCTATAATCTGTAATGATGTGCCTATAATATGTAATGATGTGTCTATAATATGTAATGATGTGCCTATAATCTATAATGATGTGCCCATAATCTATAATGATGTGCCTATAATCTATAATGATGTGCCTATAATATGCCATATTTAAAAATAATTTAAACATTGAAACACAATTATTAATCTGTAACAGATTTAATAGCAAATCAGATACTCAACATGAAGCTGGACTAATACTCCAAGAATACTTTAAAACATTTTACTAATGTTTTCCTATACCTCAATTCCACAAGGAAATTAATAAGAGTTACCTCCCATAGAATGAGCGACCCAGATGATTGGCCGAGAGCCGACTCCGGCTTTGTGGAGTTTATCCAGTAACAGCTTGGCTCGCTGACTGACAGTTCTCCTAAGAAACACATCACACCAGGTATAAAGTATGTTTACACAAGATCAATAACAAACAAATATATATATTTTAGTTTTAAAAATCACGGTACATCTTCAGAACAAACCAATAAAATTATGGTTAAAATAGAAGAAAATATTTTACAATTTAAGTGACAAGAAAAAAGTGTGTGTTTGTCATTAGAATTTATATTTCAGCTTAGTGATAAAGATAGCAGGCTTAACAGAACATATAAACTTTAAAGTTTAGCACATAAACTGTAAAATGTAGACTTACGCTGTAATGCTTAGCAGCAAACTGTAAAACAGACAGTAATGCTTAGCAGCAAACTGTAAAACAGATTGTAATGCTCAGCAGCAAACTGTAAAACAGACTATAATGCTTAGCAGCAAACTGTAAAACAGATTGTAATGCTGAGCAGCAAACTGTAAAACAGATTGTAATGCTCAGCAGCAAACTGTAAAACAGACTAATGCTTAGCAGCAAACTGTAAAACAGACTGTAATGCTGAGCAGCAAACTATAAAAAAGACTAATGCTTAGCAGCAAACTGTAAAACAGACTGTAATGCTTAGCAGCAAACTGTAAAACAGATTGTAATGCTCAGCAGCAAACTATAAAAAAGACTAATGCTTAGCAGCAAACTATAAAAAAGACTAATGCTTAGCAGCAAACTGTAAAACAGACTGTAATGCTTAGCAGTAAACTGTAAAACAGATTGTAATGCTCAGCAGCAAACTGTAAAACAGGCTGTAATGCTTAGCAGCAAACTGTAAAACAGACTAATGCTTAGCAGCAAACTGTAAAACAGACTGTAATGCTGAGCAGCAAACTATAAAAAAGACTAATGCTTAGCAGCAAATTGTAAAACAGACTGTAATGCTTAGCAGCAAACTGTAACACAGATTGTAATGCTCAGCAGCAAACTGTAAAACCGGCTGTAATGCTTAGCAGCAAACTGTAAAACAGACTAATGCTTAGCAGCAAACTGTAAAACAGGCTGTAATGCTTAGCAGCAAACTGTAAAACAGGCTGTAATGCTTACCAGCAAACTGTAAAACAGAATGTAATGCTTATCAGCAAACTGTAAAGCAGAATGTAATGCTTAGCAGCAAACTGTAAAACAGGCTGTAATGCTTAGCAGCAAACTGTAAAACAGAATGTAATGCTTATCACCAAACTGTAAAACAGATTGTAATGCTCAGCAGCAAACTGTAAAACAGACTGTAATGCTTAGCAGCAAACTGTAAAACAGACTGTAATGCTTAGCAGCAAACTGTAAAACAGATTGTAATGCTGAGCAGCAAACTATAAAAAAGACTAATGCTTAGCAGCAAACTATAAAAAAGACTAATGCTTAGCAGCAAACTGTAAAACAGACTGTAATGCTTAGCAGCAAACTGTAAAACAGATTGTAATGCTCAGGAGCAAACTGTAAAACAGGCTGTAATGGTTAGCAGCAAACTGTAAAACAGACTAATGCTTAGCAGCAAACTGTAAAACAGATTGTAATGCTCAGCAGCAAACTGTAAAACAGGCTGTAATGCTTAGCAGCAAACTGTAAAACAGACTAATGCTTAGCAGCAAACTGTAAAACAGACTGTAATGCTGAGCAGCAAACTAAAAATGACTAATGCTTAGCAGCAAACTGTAAAAGACACTGTAATGCTTAGCAGCAAACTGTAAAACAGAATGTAATGTTTAGCAGCAAACTGTAAAACAGAATGTAATGCTTATCAGCAAACTGTAAAACAGACTGTAATGCTCAGCAGCAAACTGTAAAACAGACTAATGCTTATCAGGAAACTGTAAAACAGATTGTAATGCTCAGCAGCAAACTGTAAAACAGGCTGTAATGCTTAGCAGCAAACTGTAAAACAGACTAATCCTTAGCAGCAAACTGTAAAACAGACTGTAATGCTGAGCAGCAAACTGTAAAACAGACTAATGCTTAGCAGCAAACTGTAAAACAGACTGTAATGGTGAGCAGCAAACTATAAAAAAGACTAATGCTTAGCAGGAAACTGTAAAACAGACTGTAATGCTTAGCAGCAAACTGTAAAGCAGAATGTAATGCTTAGCAGCAAACTGTAAAACAGAATGTAATGCTTAGCAGCAAACTGTAAAACAGATTGTAATGCTCAGGAGCAAACTGTAAAACAGGCTGTAATGGTTAGCAGCAAACTGTAAAAGAGACTAATGCTTAGCAGCAAACTGTAAAACAGACTGTAATGCTTAGCAGCAAACTGTAAAACAGATTGTAATGCTCAGCAGCAAACTGTAAAACCGGCTGTAATGCTTAGCAGCAAACTGTAAAACAGACTAATGCTTAGCAGCAAACTATAAAACAGACTGTAATGCTGAGCAGCAAACTATAAAAAAGACTAATGCTTAGCAGCAAACTGTAAAACAGACTGTAATGCTTAGCAGCAAACTGTAAAACAGATTGTAATGCTCAGCAGCAAACTGTAAAACAGACTGTAATGCTTATCAGGAAACTGTAAAACAGATTGTAATGCTCAGCAGCAAACTGTAAAACAGGCTGTAATGCTTAGCAGCAAACTGTAAAACAGACTGTAATGCTTAGCAGCAAACTGTAAAACAGATTGTAATGCTGAGCAGCAAACTATAAAAATGACTAATGCTTAGCAGCAAACTATAAAAAAGACTAATGCTTAGCAGCAAACTGTAAAACAGACTGTAATGCTTAGCAGCAAACTGTAAAACAGATTGTAATGCTCAGGAGCAAACTGTAAAACAGGCTGTAATGGTTAGCAGCAAACTGTAAAACAGACTAATGCTTAGCAGCAAACTGTAAAACAGATTGTAATGCTCAGCAGCAAACTGTAAAACAGGCTGTAATGCTTAGCAGCAAACTGTAAAACAGACTAATGCTTAGCAGCAAACTGTAAAACAGACTGTAATGCTGAGCAGCAAACTAAAAATGACTAATGCTTAGCAGCAAACTGTAAAAGACACTGTAATGCTTAGCAGCAAACTGTAAAACAGAATGTAATGTTTAGCAGCAAACTGTAAAACAGAATGTAATGCTTATCAGCAAACTGTAAAACAGACTGTAATGCTCAGCAGCAAACTGTAAAACAGACTGTAATGCTTATCAGGAAACTGTAAAACAGATTGTAATGCTCAGCAGCAAACTGTAAAACAGGCTGTAATGCTTAGCAGCAAACTGTAAAACAGACTAATCCTTAGCAGCAAACTGTAAAACAGACTGTAATGCTGAGCAGCAAACTGTAAAACAGACTAATGCTTAGCAGCAAACTGTAAAACAGACTGTAATGGTGAGCAGCAAACTATAAAAAAGACTAATGCTTAGCAGGAAACTGTAAAACAGACTGTAATGCTTAGCAGCAAACTGTAAAGCAGAATGTAATGCTTAGCAGCAAACTGTAAAACAGAATGTAATGCTTAGCAGCAAACTGTAAAACAGATTGTAATGCTCAGGAGCAAACTGTAAAACAGGCTGTAATGGTTAGCAGCAAACTGTAAAAGAGACTAATGCTTATCAGCAAACTGTAAAACAGACTGTAATGCTTAGCAGCAAACTGTAAAACAGATTGTAATGCTCAGCAGCAAACTATAAAACAGACTGTAATGCTGAGCAGCAAACTATAAAAAAGACTAATGCTTAGCAGCAAACTGTAAAACAGACTGTAATGCTTAGCAGCAAACTGTAAAACAGATTGTAATGCTCAGCAGCAAACTGTAAAACAGACTGTAATGCTTATCAGGAAACTGTAAAACAGATTATAATGCTCAGCAGCAAACTGTAAAACAGGCTGTAATGCTTAGCAGCAAACTGTAAAACAGGCTGTAATGCTTAGCAGCAAACTGTAAAACAGACTAATGCTCAGCAGCAAACTATAAAAAAGACTAATGCTTAGCAGCAAACTATAAAAAAGACTAATGCTTAGCAGCAAACTGTAAAACAGACTGTAATGCTTAGCAGCAAACTGTAAAACAGATTGTAATGCTCAGCAGCAAACTATAAAAAAGACTAATGCTTAGCAGCAAACTGTAAAACAGACTAATGCTTAGCAGCAAACTGTAAAACAGACTGTAATGCTGAGCAGCAAACTATAAAAAAGACTAATGCTTAGCAGCAAATTGTAAAACAGACTGTAATGCTTAGCAGCAAACTGTAAAACAGATTGTAATGCTCAGCAGCAAACTGTAAAACCGGCTGTAATGCTTAGCAGCAAACTGTAAAACAGACTAATGCTTAGCAGCAAACTGTAAAACAGGCTGTAATGCTTAGCAGCAAACTGTAAAACAGAATGTAATGCTTATCAGCAAACTGTAAAGCAGAATGTAATGCTTAGCAGCAAACTGTAAAACAGATTGTAATGCTGAGCAGCAAACTATAAAAAAGACTAATGCTTAGCAGCAAACTATAAAAAAGACTAATGCTTAGCAGCAAACTGTAAAACAGACTGTAATGCTTAGCAGTAAACTGTAAAACAGATTGTAATGCTCAGCAGCAAACTGTAAAACAAGCTGTAATGCTTAGCAGCAAACTGTAAAACAGACTAATGCTTAGCAGCAAACTGTAAAACAGACTGTAATGCTGAGCAGCAAACTAAAAAAGACTAATGCTTAGCAGCAAACTGTAAAACAGATTGTAATTCTCAGCAGCAAACTGTAAAACAGGGTGTAATGCTTACCAGCAAACTGTAAAACAGACTAATGCTTAGCAGCAAACTGTAAAACAGAATGTAATGCTTAGCAGCAAACTGTAAAACAGAATGTAATGTTTAGCAGCAAACTGTAAAACAGAATGTAATGCTTATCAGCAAACTGTAAAACAGATTGTTATGCTCAGCAGCAAATTGTAAAACAGACTGTAATGCTTATCAGCAAACTGTAAAACAGATTGTAATGCTCAGCGGCAAACTGTAAAACAGGCTGTAATGCTTAGCAGCAAACTGTAAAACAGACTAATCCTTAGCAGCAAACTGTAAAACAGACTGTAATGCTTATCAGCAAACTGTAAAACAGACTAATGCTTAGCAGCAAACTGTAAAACAGACTGTAATGCTGAGCAGCAAACTATAAAAAAGACTAATGCTTAGCAGCAAACTATAAAAAAGACTAATGCTTAGCAGCAAACTGTAAAACAGACTGTAATGCTTAGCAGTAAACTGTAAAACAGATTGTAATGCTCAGCAGCAAACTGTAAAACAAGCTGTAATGCTTAGCAGCAAACTGTAAAACAGACTAATGCTTAGCAGCAAACTGTAAAACAGACTGTAATGCTGAGCAGCAAACTAAAAAAGACTAATGCTTAGCAGCAAACTGTAAAACAGATTGTAATTCTCAGCAGCAAACTGTAAAACAGGGTGTAATGCTTACCAGCAAACTGTAAAACAGACTAATGCTTAGCAGCAAACTGTAAAACAGAATGTAATGCTTAGCAGCAAACTGTAAAACAGAATGTAATGTTTAGCAGCAAACTGTAAAACAGAATGTAATGCTTATCAGCAAACTGTAAAACAGATTGTTATGCTCAGCAGCAAATTGTAAAACAGACTGTAATGCTTATCAGCAAACTGTAAAACAGATTGTAATGCTCAGCGGCAAACTGTAAAACAGGCTGTAATGCTTAGCAGCAAACTGTAAAACAGACTAATCCTTAGCAGCAAACTGTAAAACAGACTGTAATGCTTATCAGCAAACTGTAAAACAGACTAATGCTTAGCAGCAAACTGTAAAACAGACTGTAATGCTGAGCAGCAAACTATAAAAAAGACTAATGCTTAGCAGGTAACTGTAAAACAGACTGTAATGCTTAGCAGCAAACTAAAACAGACTGTAATGCTGAGTAGCAAACTATAAAAAAGACTAATGCTTAGCAGCAAACTGTAAAACAGATTGTAATGCTCAGCAGGAAACTGTAAAACAGGCTGTAATGCTTAGCAGCAAACTGTAAAACAGAATGTAATGCTTAGCAGCAAACTGTAAAACAGAATGTAATGCTTATCAGCAAACTGTAAAACAGAATGTAATGCTTAGCAGCAAACTGTAAAACAGAATGTAATGCTTAGCAGCATACATACTGTAAAGCTTAGCAGAACACAAAAAAGTAAATATCAACTGCAAGGCTTAGTATACCTCAGAAACTATTAAGCTAAGCGAACTCATACTTACGTACTTTTCGTCATCGTAGGGACAGCTGACGTACCAGCTACTGACATGGGTGTCAAACTGAACAGCCACAATACGAGAGTTGGGGCAGTCTTCAGCCAACCAGTCCTTAAAACAGAAATCACACACAGTAAGAGCACACACACATACAAGCCAGGAAACGATAAACTTACCTGTTCAACTTGGTGAGGAATCCAGCCATTATGCAACATGAAAACAGATATTATATCCCCTCAATTACCCAAAATGTTTTAACGTGTATTTTGAAGGTAAACAAATCTCATTCCATACCCCACTCCTCGAACATGGAGAAAACTGGAATCGGTTTTTAGAATGTGAATACCTGACCTGATACCTAAACCACACTGTATAAAATATAGTAGAATGGCCCATGTGGACAGGTATCATTAATGGTCATCAAAGGAGGGTCTGTTTTTCCCAGCATTTTTTTTTCACATTTGGTCAATCATTGGTAAATAAGACATCTGGTCTGGAGAGAGAGAGAAAGAAGAAACCCACTGCTAGATAGGAAAATGTTTCCAATTAGCAGAAAGGGGTCTTTTATAGGAACTTTTCTACAGGACAGCACACACGACAGCTTTTGATGTACCCATCAATGGAGTACGTATTGGAATGAATAAATGTTATCAGGACTATCCACCACAGGGTATTGATCCTATGACCCACCATATCTCAGACGAACCACATACACTACAGTGATTACCTTGGGCCAGCAAGTTGTCCAACTGGTCCCAGTTTCATCGTTTCCATGGTTACGACCTTTATTCTTAACGTCCTGCTGCCTCCATGTCTTAAATGGGCCTCCCATGATGCCATGGATGAAAACAATGTCTGCATAAAGTGGATCACTGAAAATGCAATTACTATTCATTGCATGCTTGCTGTGGTAACTAATCTGAAGATTAAATCCTACTTTAAAACAGTATTGTTCAATTTATAACAAATAACATTAATTCAAACATATTGAAAAATGTCTGTCAAAGTAAAGTAGAAAAATTTACTTTTAATAACGTGACAAGAGCTGTCAGAAATGCAGGTTGTCCACCAAAACATTAAATTTCTCCCTTATTTTCTACCTGGTTAGTCTCTATGACAACTCAAGAATTGAGCATCTATTAAAAAGCATGAACTGTTGGATATCATACTGTGATGTAATTGAAACATCAGAATGTGTACGGCTTTTCCAATGTTTTATTGTCAGGCTCATTAAATTGTTACAGTAGTCTAGTAGGATGAATTAACCGACCAGTGTTATTGTCACAAGTATTTAAATAGCCACTCTGCAAACTGGCTTATTTCATGAATCAAGACTGCTAATTTTAATGCGATATATGTGACCACATGTTATGAACAAGTCTGCATATTTCATGAATATTGAACAATTATCAGTATATCCAAACACAGGGTTGTACATACGTCGTTCTGTGAACCGGGTGAATGACAAATATTCCGTCTTCTTGTACATCGCCACTAAAATCAGAGTCCAGGTTAGCCAGTGCTCGAGCAGCAAATATCAACAGAGAGAGATCCTCCCCCTTCATCCACTCATACAGTCGCTGGACCCACCCTGCAATCAAAACACAATATACGCATGTAGCAATATGGGACAATCCGCTGAAGTATGTTCACACCACTCTTCATCGACTTACACAATTGCTGCACCCACCATACATTGAAAACGCACTGTAGTAACATAAAAGTGACAACTCTGAATGCCCCCTACTTCATCCACTAATACACTCACTGGACTCGCCCTATAAGACACTATGTAGCCACAAAGAAAAATCCATAGCAGTGTCCTGCCCCCCTCCCCCAGTATCACTCCTACATACATGTACAGCCTTAAAGAGACGTACCTGTTTTAATGATGTCTTTGTGAAGGTCGGCACACAGTGCTAGATTTCCAATGATCCGTGCGACAGTTTCCTTGATGTTGAGGTCTTTAGGTCGACTCTCGACAACTCGCTGCAGAAGTTGTAGACCTCGATTGTGTACAATCTCCTGACAGTGTTTTAGATGCTGAAAATAACAAAACACACTCACTTTCATGGCCTAACTGTAAATCTGTAATGACGATTTCAGTAATACACTCACTTTCATGGCCTAACTGTAAATCTGTACTGACGATTTCAATAACACACTCACGTTCATTGCCCAACTGTAAATCTGTACTGACAATTTCAGTAATACACTCACTTTCATGGCCTAACTGTAAATCTGTACTGACGATTTCAATAACACACTCACGTTCATTGCCTAACTGTAAATCTGTACTGACAATTTCAGTAATACACTCACTTTCATGGCCTAACTGTAAATCTGTACTGACGATTTCAATAACACACTCACGTTCATTGCCTAACTGTAAATCTGTACTGACAATTTCAGTAACACACTCACGTTCATGGCCTAACTGTAAATCTGTACTGACAATTTCAGTAACACTCTCACATTCATTGCCTAACTGTAAATCTGTACTGACAATTTCAGTAACACACTCACGTTCATGGCCTAACTGTAAATCTGTACTGACAATTTCAGTAACACTCACGTTCATTGCCTAACTGTAAATCTGTACTGACAATTTCAGTAACACTCTCACATTCATGGCCTAACTGTAAATCTGTACTGACGATTTCAATAACACTCTCACGTTCATTGCCTAACTGTAAATCTGTACTGACAATTTCAGTAACACACTCACGTTCATTGCCTAACTGTAAATCTGTACTGACAATTTCAGTAACACTCTCACATTCATGGCCTAACTGTAAATCTGTACTGACGATTTCAATAACACTCTCACGTTCATTGCCTAACTGTAAATCTGTACTGACAATTTCAGTAACACTCTCACATTCATGGCCTAACTGTAAATCTGTACTGATAATTTCAGTAACACTCTCACATTCATGGCCTAACTGTAAATCTGTACTGACAATTTCAGTAACACTCTCACATTCATGGCCTAACTGTAAATCTGTACTGATAATTTCAGTCCACTTAAACTAAGAATATCACTCATCAGAAACTTTAAAAAAATGGTCCAAATTTAGAAACCAAAAAAAGTTGTTGGCAGTAATTTTTATCCCGTGGCAGAAAAACACCACTGGATAAGTCCCTGGCCTATATAGCAATTTATATTACAGCTATGGCTACTGCCATCGTTAAGTTTGATCTCTGTGTTTGTATCAGTAGAATTGTTCTTTTCCAATATTGTGCATTTTAAGTCTGCAATTTTTTTTTTTTTTTTTTTTTTTTTTTTAAATATATTTATTGTCCCAGATATTTATATATTGATAATGTCAGGGTTGGGGCCCTGAAATCATTATCTAACAATAGATACATAAATATAAAGTGCATTCAATAAAATTACTAGTTAATTGAAACAGTCAAATTTGGAGCACAAAATTAATGACAGACTAAATATATAATAAAAAAGAAATTAAACAGATAGACAGAGAGAAAAGAAGAAAAGAAAAATCCATATTTCCAAATATAGAAAACAAACGTTATTGGCTTTTAGGTTACAAAAACCCCCCACAAAAAAAAACCCACCAACAGTATGTGTCTTATATTGGAGTTATTTTTAACTATTAAGGCTAAGTTTAATTTTCTAGACATCAAAGTTTTAGTTGGCATATATGATATAATATTTTGTTTTAAGCTTTCTCATCAGTTTCCAAACAGCTGTCTGTATTTATTATTCCTACAGTATTAATCTCATGTTAAAAGTATATGGTTATTTTCACACTCGGTCTAGATAGTTGAGGAAAATCAAATTGGTCATATTCAGCTGGTCATGTCCACCAAAATGGACCGATTATACAAGCCATCACATCTAAACTGAAGAGTCTCCCTCTCAGATATTTCCTGCCACCGTTAGTATTAGTATTCATTAAGAGCTAGATGTACATGTAAATTTGTAGAAATATCTGGCTTTCATAATGGGGTTTTGCAGACCTACTACAATGTACGTGTGTATTGATATTTTAAAGGTGTGTTACCAAAGAATGCCGAGCCAAAGCTTCAAGACAAACAGACTGCATCTTCTTGGTGTTGTCGAAATCAGTGCAAATCTTTATTGGCTCCAAACTCAAACCACTGAATGTCCACAGGCCACCCTGAAATCAATTTAAAACGTGTTACACCAAGTTCATATTTTGTTAAGCTAACAGATAAATCAATATGAATCAAGTAATCATTTAATACTTCATTTAGGTTTAACTTTAAAACAAACAACTTCTGTAATGCATTCTATGTACCCACCCACACACACACAAACCCCTCCCCACACAAAAAAAAACCCAATACAAAAAAGAAAAGAAATTAAATGTGGTATAAACAAATATGATTGTAACAACTTCTAGCTTTTGAATGGTATTGTGCGACATATTTTAGAACAGCGTGTCATAAGCCTGCTACGGCTGAGCGATGTCACGTTATCGTTTTACATGTAAATAATAGCATGTGACACTTGAATAAACTGATTGTACAGATATATCAAATTCTTCATTCAGTCCATCAAGGCAAGAAAGGAATGTTTAACAACACCTCAGCACATTTAAAACTACAGCTACTTGGTGTGGAACATGCTTGCCTCAACTCTTGGCTACTCTTTTTGATTAGCAGAATGGGATCTTTCACATATACCATCCAACAGATAAATACCACAGCCTCACAACACCAGTTGTGGCGTACTTGTTGGAAGCAGAACTAGCCTTATGGGCCCACAAATGGGGAATGATTCTAGAAAGTAGTATGTTGTTGTACGGAAGAGGAGGAATCTTACGACCCACTGCACGTCACTCAAGCACTCTACCACTGAGCCACATCGACCTCTCGTCTCACAAAGGGCTACAACATAAAGATTGTATTGCTTACTGACAACACTAGAGCACATTGGTTAATCATCGGGTTAATGGATGTCAAACATTTGGTAATTCTAACACTTTATTTTTCATAGAAAACCTGCTACATTTTTTCATTAATAGCAAGGGATTTTTTATATGCCGCACATACCAGTCATGGGACAGTGTTTGGGACTGGAAAAACTAAAAAATATATCAGAGAATGGGTCTATTGGGAACTTTTAATTGTTTGAGCCCAGCACCTGAAGCGAGCTATCTACCGACTGAGCTAGATCCCGCCCCTCTTCACCGTATCTTCAAACTGAAGTGAGCTATCTACCGCCTGAGCTAGATGCCGCCCCTCTTCACCTTATCTTCAAACTGAAGCGAGCTATCTACCGACTGAGCTAGATCCCGCCCCTCTTCACCTTATCTTCAAACTGAAGCGAGCTATCTACCGACTTTGCTAGATCCCGCCCCTCTTCACCTTATCTTCAAACTGAAGCGAGCTATCTACCGACTGAGCTAGATGACGCCCCTCTTCACCTTATCTTCAAACTGAAGCGAGCTATCTACCGCCTGAGCTAGATGCCGCCCCTCTTCACCTTATCTTCAAACTGAAGCGAGCTATCTACCGACTGAGCTAGATGACGCCCCTCTTCACCTTATCTTCAAACTGAAGCGAGCTATCTACCGCCTGAGCTAGATGCCGCCCCTCTTCACCTTCATCTTCAAACTGAAGCGAGCTATCTACCGACTGAGCTAGATGACGCCCCTCTTCACCTTATCTTCAAACTGAAGCGAGCTATCTACCGACTGAGCTAGATGACGCCCCTCTTCACCGTATCTTCAAACTGAAGCGAGCTATCTACCGACTGAGCTAGATGCCGCCCCTCTTCACCTTATCTTCAAACTGAAGCGAGCTATCTACCGACTGAGCTAGATGCCGCCCCTCTTCACCTTATCTTCAAACTGAAGCGAGCTATCTACCGCCTGAGCTAGATGCCGCCCCTCTTCACCTTATCTTCAAACTGAAGCGAGCTATCTACCGCCTGAGCTAGATCCCGCCCCTCTTCACCTTATCTTCAAACTGAAGCGAGCTATCTACCGCCTGAGCTAGATCCCGCCCCTCTTCACCTTATCTTCAAACTGAAGCGAGCTATCTACCGACTGAGCTAGATGCCGCCCCTCTTCACCTTATCTTCAAACTGAAGCGAGCTATCTACCGCCTGAGCTAGATGCCGCCCCTCTTCACCTTATCTTCAAACTGAAGCGAGCTATCTACCGCCTGAGCTAGATCCCGCCCCTCTTCACCTTATCTTCAAACTGAAGCGAGCTATCTACCGCCCTAGATGCCGCCCCTCTTCACCTTATCTTCAAACTGAAGCGAGCTATCTACCGACTGAGCTAGATGCCGCCCCTCTTCACCTTATCTTCAAACTGAAGCGAGCTATCTACCGCCTGAGCTAGATGCCGCCCCTCTTCACCTTATCTTCAAACTGAAGCGAGCTATCTACCGCCTGAGCTAGATGCCGCCCCTCTTCACCTTCATCTTCAAACTGAAGCGAGCTATCTACCGACTGACCTAGATGCCGCCCCTCTTCACCTTATCTTCAAACTGAAGCGAGCTATCTACCGCCTGAGCTAGATGCCGCCCCTCTTCACCTTATCTTCAAACTGAAGCGAGCTATCTACCGCCTGAGCTAGATGAAGCGCCCCTCTTCACCTTATCTTCAAACTGAAGCGAGCTATCTACCGCCTGAGCTAGATGCCGCCCCTCTTCACCTTATCTTCAAACTGAAGCGAGCTATCTACCGCCTGAGCTAGATCCCGCCCCTCTTCACCTTATCTTCAAACTGAAGCGAGCTATCTACCGCCTGAGCTAGATGCCGCCCCTCTTCACCTTATCTTCAAACTGAAGCGAGCTATCTACCGCCTGAGCTAGATGCCGCCCCTCTTCACCTTATCTTCAAACTGAAGCGAGCTATCTACCGACTGAGCTAGATGCCGCCCCTCTTCACCTTATCTTCAAACTGAAGCGAGCTATCTACCGCCTGACCTAGATGCCGCCCCTCTTCACCTTCATCTTCAAACTGAAGCGAGCTATCTACCGACTGACCTAGATGCCGCCCCTCTTCACCTTATCTTCAAACTGAAGCGAGCTATCTACCGCCTGAGCTAGATCCCGCCCCTCTTCACCTTATCTTCAAACTGAAGCGAGCTATCTACCGCCTGAGCTAGATGCCGCCCCTCTTCACCTTATCTTCAAACTGAAGCGAGCTATCTACCGCCTGAGCTAGATGCCGCCCCTCTTCACCTTATCTTCAAACTGAAGCGAGCTATCTACCGCCTGACCTAGATGCCGCCCCTCTTCACCTTATCTTCAAAATGAAGCGAGCTATCTACCGCCTGAGCTAGATGCCGCCCCTCTTCACCTTATCTTCAAACTGAAGCGAGCTATCTACCGACTGAGCTAGATGCCGCCCCTCTTCACCTTATCTTCAAACTGAAGCGAGCTATCTACCGACTGAGCTAGATCCCGCCCCTCTTCACCTTATCTTCAAACTGAAGCGTTTTCCGGAGAGCGACCTCCGTGAAGTAGGCGACACACTTATCAACATCACACTGAGGCAGCCATCGCAGTAATTCCTTCAACTCATCCAGCAAGCTGTTCTGAAACACACACACAAATAAAACTTAAACATAATAAACTAAACTGTCAATATGACACTGATGATAGAAGGGAAGTAATAGAGTTGCCAACAGCCAACTAATATAGATATATATACAACATAACATATGTGAATAATAAAAATGTCAGTTTGAATAAGTATACAAAATATATAGTTTTACCGGGCCCTAACCCTATAGACTGCTATGCAAACTATGCAGGAACCAATGTAACTTGGAACAATAAACAGTTGGATGGATGGAATGACGGATGGATGGAATGATGGATGGATGGATGGAATGAAAGATGGAATGATAGATGGAATGATTTATGGATGAATGGATGTATATATAGATGTACAGAAGCACACCCTGAACTGATAGCCAATCCTCACAAGCTTACTAATAACTATCAGATAATTTAAACAGGCCTAGACATGTAAACACAGAGAAGTAAACAACGGACATACCTTCATTGGCTGTAACTGAGGTGGCGGCAGGAAAAACCTTTCATCAACATCAGGCGACCTCGCCAGTCCCACCAGCGTCCGAGCGTCGCAGGCCTGAGCAATGTACCGGTACTGATAATCTGAAACACAAATCACATCAACACATTTCAAGGTTTTGTTCACATCACATTAAAAACATTAAGGCTTACAAGAGTTTTATTTCAAGTGAGGAGAGCAGATCCAAACATTTGAAAAATAAAAATGGCAAGCACAAAACCCTCACGACTTGTTTTTTTCTCCGGTGAGTATGAAGCATGGACAACCCTCTGTACACCTGTTGTAAATAGGCTCTGAACACGGTTTCTGCCAGACAGTAAAACAGGTATGGTGCAATACCCAAATGATTTTGCAGATTTTTAAATTCACCTTTTGACAAAATTAATGACTCTTATCATTACTGTATGATTTTCCTAAACCTAAATTAAGCCATTTTCTTGCTGGGGGAGACCCCCCCCCCCCCCATACACTCTCTCGACTGTGGTTGTATTCAGCACACACATTGTAAATATTCAATTTCATAGCACCATACCCAAAAATTCCTTTCTGGCAGAAACACTGGCTCATGCACTAAAATTGCACACAACAATTATACATATTGACTGACTTGACACAATTTGCTTATAGTGCAGGCATGGTTCTGAAAATGGATTTCAAGAAAAAAATATCTTCTTACATTGTGAATATGCAAGTGATAGCAAGACGACCACTTCAAATGTGGTAATTACCCCACACTCTCCTCTCCTACAGATTTACACCACGTTTTCAAGCTACAGATAAACAAAAAATAAAATTATATTTTAAATGTTAAGATAATTTTTCTTATTTAAAATGTAAAATAATTTTTCTGGAATTCCATAAATTAATAAGTAGGATTATGAGACACTCCGAAGACATTCAATACCCACCATCCCAGTCTTCAATGCCCGCCAGAGCTCAGACACCAAATACCCACCATCCCAGTCTTCAATACCCACCATCCCAGTCTTCAATGCCCGCCAGGGCTCAAACACCAATTACCCACCATCCCATTCTTCAATACCCACCACCCCAGTCTTCAATACCCACCATCCCAGTCTTCAATACCAACCATCCCAGTCTTCAATACCCACCATCCCGGTCTCCAATGCCCCCAGGGCTCAAACACCAATTACCCACCATCCCAGTCTTCAATACCCACCATTCTATTCTTCAATGCCCACCAGGGCTCAGACACCAAATACCCACCATCCCAGTCTTCAATACCCACCATCCCAGTCTTCAATGCCCACCATCCCAGTCTTCAATACCCACCAGGGCTCAAACACCAAATACCCACCATCCCAGTCTTCAATACCCACCAGGGCTCAAACACCAAATACCCACCATCCCATTCTTCAATACCCACCATCCCAGTCTTCAATGCCCACCAGGGCTCAGACACCAAATACCCACAATCCCAGTCTTCAATACCCAACATCCCAGTCTTCAATGCCCACCATTCCAGTCTTCAATACCCACCAGGGCTCAAACACCAAATACCCACCATCCCAGTCTTCAATACCCACCAGGGCTCAAACACCAAATACCCACCATCCCATTCTTCAATACCCACCATCCCAGTCTTGAATGCCCATCAGGGCCCAGACACCAAATACCCACCATCCCATTCTTCAATACCCACCATCCCAGTCTTTAATGCCCACCATCCCAGATTTCAATGCCCACCATCCCAATCTTCAATGCCCACCATCCAGTCTTCGATGCCCGCCATCTTCGATGTCTGCCATCCCAGTCTTTGATGCCCACCAATCCAGTCTTCCATACCCACCATCCCGGTCTTCAATACCCACCATCCCAGTCTTCAATGCCCCCAGGGCTCAAACACCAATTACCCACCATCCCAGTCTTCAATACCCACCATCCTATTCTTCAATGCCCACCAGGGCTCAAACACCAATTACCCACCATCCCAGTCTTCAATACCCACCATCCCAGTCTTCAATGCCCACCATTCCAGTCTTCAATGCCCACCAGGGCTCAGACACCAAATACCCACCATCCCAGTCTTCAATACCCACCATCCCAGTCTTTAATGCCCACCATCCCAGATTTCAATGCCCACCATCCCAATCTTCAATGCCCACCATCCAGTCTTCGATGCCCGCCATCTTCGATGTCTGCCATCCCAGTCTTTGATGCCCACCAATCCAGTCTTCCATACCCACCATCCCGGTCTTCAATACCCACCATCCCAGTCTTCAATGCCCCCAGGGCTCAAACACCAATTACCCACCATCCCAGTCTTCAATACCCACCATCCTATTCTTCAATGCCCACCAGGGCTCAAACACCAATTACCCACCATCCCAGTCTTCAATACCCACCATCCCAGTCTTCAATGCCCACCATTCCAGTCTTCAATGCCCACCAGGGCTCAGACACCAAATACCCACCATCCCAGTCTTCAATACCCACCAGGGCTCAAACACCAAATACCCACCATCTCATTCTTCAATACCCACCATCCCAGTATTCAATGCCCACCAGGGCTCAGACACCAAATACCCACAATCCCATTCTTCAATACCCACCATCCCAGTCTTGAATGCCCATCAGGGCCCAGACACCAAATACCCACCATCCCAGATTTCAATACCCACCATCCCATTCTTCAATACCCACCATCCCAGTCTTCAATGCCCACCATCCCAGATTTCAATGCCCACCATCCCAGTCTTCAATACCCACCATCCCAGTCTTCAATACCCACCATCCCAGTCTTCAATGCCCGCCAGAGCTCTGACACCCAAGTGTCGCGTGTGTCTGTCATCCGAGCGAGTCAGGTGCAGCAGGCGCCAGGGGTTCTGACTATGGGACTGTAGCCATGGAAACCAGGTGTCTGAAACAGTAGCAAAAAACAATAAGACCGACTTATTTACCATTTTATCATAGTTTCACATATGGATGTGTATCTCAATGCAAGTTAAAACAAACTAAAATTAAATTTAAAATAATTCATCTTTTTTGTTTCAAATTTAATTAATAAATAAATGTTTTTTAAATTTAATAAATTTTGAAATACTTTAACATGCACTGAAATATACACACATAACATCAACTATAAACCAAGTTTCACTGATATAGTATGTACAAACAGAAAACACTTAACATTGAGCTGAACGCAGTCACCAATATCAGAAAAGTAACATTTATACATTGTAATTCAAGTTTGTTAGTACAAAGTATACAGACTACACATTCCACTGGGAGGGAAATACTCAATCTGATCGTGTCACCAGGAATGTAATATCTATAATACTTCACCTTTTAATTTCATTGGGAAATACTCAATCTAATCGACCACCAGGAATGTAATATCTATAATATCTCACCTTTTAATTTCATTGGGAAATACTCAATCTGATCATGTCACCAGGAATGTAATGCCTATAATATCTCACCTTTTAATTTCATTGGGAAATACTCAATCTGATCATGTCACCAGGAATGTAATATCTATAATATCTGGGAAATACCTTTTAATTTCATTGGGAAATACTCAATCTGATCATGTCACCAGGAATGTAATATCTATAATACTTCACCTTTTAATTTCATTGGGAAATACTCAATCTGATCGTGTCACCAGGAATGTAATATCTATAATACTTCACCTTTTAATTTCATTGGAAATACTCAATCTGATCATGTCACCAGGAATGTAATATCTATAATATCTCACCTTTTAATTTCATTGAGAAATACTCAATCTGATCGTGTCACCAGGAATGTAATATCTATAATATCTCACCTTTTAATTTCATTGGGAAATACTCAATCTGATCATGTCACCAGGAATGTAATATCTATAATATCTCACCTTTTAATTTCATTGGGAAATACTCAATCTGATCACCAGGAATGTCACCAGGAATGTAATATCTATAATATCTCACCTTTTAATTTCATTGGGAAATACTCAATCTGATCATGTCACCAGGAATGTAATATCTATAATATCTCACCTTTTAATTTCATTGGGAAATACTCAATCTGATCATGTCACCAGGAATGTAATATCTATAATATCTCACCTTTTAATTTCATTGGGAAATACTCAATCTGATCATGTCACCAGGAATGTAATATCTATAATATCTCACCTTTTAATTTCATTGGGAAATACTCAATCTGATCGTGTCACCAGGAATGTAATATCTATAATACTTCACCTTTTAATTTCATTGGGAAATACTCAATCTGATCATGTCACCAGGAATGTAATATCTATAATATCTCACCTTTTAATTTCATTGGGAAATACTCAATCTGATCATGTCACCAGGAATGTAATATCTATAATATCTCACCTTTTAATTTCATTGGGAAATACTCAATCTGATCATGTCACCAGGAATGTAATATCTATTTCATATACTCAATCTGATCACCCAGGAATGTAATATCTATAATATCTCACCTTTTAATTTCATTGGGAAATACTCAATCTGATCATAATATTTTAATTTCGTCACCAGGAATGTAATATCTATAATATCTCACCTTTTAATTTCATTGGGAAATACTCAATCTGATCACGTCACCAGGAATGTAATATCTATAATATCTCACCTTTTAATTTCATTAGGAAATACTCAATCTGATCATGTCACCAGGAATGTAATATCTATAATATCTCACCGTCACCAGGAATGTAATATCTATAATATCTCACCTTTTATTTCATTGGGAAATACTCAATCTGATCACGTCACCAGGAATGTAATATCTATAATATCTCACCTTTTAATTTCATTGGGAAATACTCAATCTGATCATGTCACCAGGAATGTAATATCTATAATATCTCACCTTTTAATTTCACTTGGAAATACTCAATCTGATCATGTCACCAGGAATGTAATATCTATAATATCTCACCTTTTAATTTCATTGGGAAATACTCAATCTGATCATGTCACCAGGAATGTAATATCTATAATATCTCACCTTTTAATTTCATTGGGAAATACTCAATCTGATCGTGTCACCAGGAATGTAATATCTATAATATCTCACCTTTTATTTCATTGGGAAATACTCAATCTTATCGTGTCACCAGGAATGTAATATCTATAATACTTCACCTTTTAATTTCACTTGGAAATACTCAATCTGATGATGTCACCAGGAATGTAATATCTATAATATCTCACCTTTTAATTTCATTGGGAAAGACTCAATCTCATTATGTCACCAGGAATGTAATGCCTATAATATCTCACCTTTTAATTTCATTGGAAAATACTCAATCTCATCATGTCACCAGGAATGTAATGCCTATAATATCTCACCTTTTAATTTCATTGGGAAATACTCAATCTGATCATGTCACCAGTAATGTAATGCCTATAATATCTCACCTTTTAATTTCATTGGGAAATACTCAATCTGATCGTGTCACCAGGAATGTAATATCTATAATACTTCGCCTTTTAATTTCATTGGAAAATACTCAATCTGATCGTGTCACCAGGAATGTAATGCCTATAATATCTCACCTTTTAATTTCACTTGGAAATACTCAATCTGATCATGTCACCAGGAATGCAATGTCTATAATATCTCACCTTTTAATTTCATTGGGAAATACTCAATCTCATCATGTCACCAGGAATGCAATGTCTATAATATCTCACCTTTTAATTTCATTGGGAAATACTCAATCTGATCGTGTCACCAGGAATGTAATATCTATAATACTTCACCTTTTAATTTCATTGGGAAATACTCAATCTAATCATGTCACCAGGAATGTAATATCTATAATATCTCACCTTTTAATTTCATTGGGAAATACTCAATCTCATCATATCACCAGGAATGTAATGCCTATAATATCTCACCTTTTAATTTCATTGGGAAATACTCAATCTCATCATGTCACCAGGAATGTAATGCCTATAATATCTCACCTTTTAATTTCATTGGGAAATACTCAATCTGATCGTGTCACCAGGAATGTAATATCTATAATACTTCGCCTTTTAATTTCATTGGAAAATACTCAATCTGATCGTGTCACCAGGAATGTAATGCCTATAATATCTCACCTTTTAATTTCACTTGGAAATACTCAATCTGATCATGTCACCAGGAATGCAATGTCTATAATATCTCACCTTTTAATTTCATTGGGAAATACTCAATCTCATCATGTCACCAGGAATGCAATGTCTATAATATCTCACCTTTTAATTTCATTGGGAAATACTCAATCTGATCGTGTCACCAGGAATGTAATATCTATAATACTTCACCTTTTAATTTCATTGGGAAATACTCAATCTAATCATGTCACCAGGAATGTAATATCTATAATATCTCACCTTTTAATTTCATTGGGAAATACTCAATCTCATCATATCACCAGGAATGTAATGCCTATAATATCTCACCTTTTAATTTCATTGGGAAATACTCAATCTCATCATGTCACCAGGAATGTAATGCCTATAATATCTCACCTTTTAATTTCATTGGGAAATACTCAATCTGATCATGTCACCAGGAATGTAATGCCTATAATATCTCACCTTTTAATTTCATTGGGAAATACTCAATCTGATCGTGTCACCAGGAATGTAATATCTATAATACTTCACCTTTTAATTTCATTGGGAAATACTCAATCTTATCGTGTCACCAGGAATGTAATGCCTATAATATGTCACCTTTTAATTTCATTGGGAAATACTCAATCTGATCACGTCACCAGGAATGTAATATCTATAACATCTCACCTTTTAATTTCATTAGGAAATACTCAATCTGATCATGTCACCAGGAATGTAATATCTATAATATCTCATCGTCACCAGGAATGTAATATCTATAATATCTCACCTTTTATTTCATTGGGAAATACTCAATCTGATCACGTCACCAGGAATGTAATATCTATAATATCTCACCTTTTAATTTCATTGGGAAATACTCAATCTGATCACGTCACCAGGAATGTAATATCTATAACATCTCACCTTTTAATTTCATTAGGAAATACTCAATCTGATCATGTCACCAGGAATGTAATATCTATAATATCTCACCGTCACCAGGAATGTAATATCTATAATATCTCACCTTTTATTTCATTGGGAAATACTCAATCTGATCACGTCACCAGGAATGTAATATCTATAATATCTCACCTTTTAATTTCACTTCGAAATACTCAATCTGATCGTGTCACCAGGAATGTAATATCTATAATACTTCACCTTTTAATTTCACTTGGAAATACTCAATCTGATCATGTCACCAGGAATGTAATATCTATAATATCTCACCTTTTAATTTCATTGGGAAATACTCAATCTCATCATGTCACCAGGAATGTAATGTCTATGATATCTCATCTTTTAATTTCATTGGGAAATACTCAATCTGATCGTGTCACCAGGAATGTAATATCTATAATACTTCACCTTTTAATTTCACTTGGAAATACTCAATCTGATCATGTCACCAGGAATGTAATATCTATAATATCTCACCTTTTAATTTCATTGGGTAATACTCAATCTCATCATGTCACCAGGAATGTAATGCCTATAATATCTCACCTTTTTATTTCATTGGGAAATACTCAATCTCATCATGTCACCAGGAATGTAATGCCTATAATATCTCACCTTTTAATTTCATTGGGAAATACTCAATCTCATCATGTCACCAGGAATGTAATGTCTATAATATCTCACCTTTTAATTTCATTGGGAAATACTCAATCTGATCGTGTCACCAGAAATGTAATTACAGTTATCAAATTTTGAGTGCGTGAAAATTCCATTTGTTGATAGATTTGCATGGAGAAAGTAGTTTTAATGTGTCCGCAAATGGATGAAACAGGTGTGTCGCGAATTTCTGTGTTTACTGGCCCTGTAATTGTGGAAGTGGCGACAACACAGGATGGTTTTGGCGTGTGTGACTTCAAGTGGTGCGACATGTACATGATATGCCTAGTTTCAAAACCCCAAGTTGTTTAAAGATAGTATCGCAGTGGCATGCAAACTATGTGCTGTGTACGTCATACTACAATGCGTGTTACTGCTAATGGTTGGCATGAACCGACTGAATTTTGTTTTTGAAATCGCTTTTGTAAAAGACCAAATTCCATTGGAATTATACACTTGTTTGGATTGGCAAAATAGATTTTTAGCTGTGTGATCACAGTGAGACAGATATTGTTTCACGGAATTTACCGGACATGTTTGCGTATCAGACTTGCTATATAAACGTTTATCATTTGTTATCATGGATGCCACCCTGTTTGTTTTTCTGTTTTATTTCGTGACTTAAAGTAATGTAGTCTAGGCCCTCATCATCTTTTAAAAACAACAAAGATTCTTTAGACAGCTATGAATGTCAGTTTTTATCATCACGTGATACAAATTTGACCAATCTAAGGGTTTATAACAAAGGCATTTTTAGAGATTGGAATTATTTCATTACAGCATAACAAATATAATCTGTATTCCTAATTTTAGTGGCAGGATCTACCTCAGTTGGTAGAGCACTCAGCTGAGATGCTTGGGTGGTTGGGATACTTTGGAGCAAACCTCCTCAGTGGACATATCCTCTTGACTATTTGTTACCCCCTTCCAATAAATGCCATGACATATATCAAAAATCATGCTATTTAAGCTGTCCTGTGCAAAAGTGCATATAAATATTTTAAGATCACTTGCCTCTAATGAAACAAAGTAGCAGTTTTCTTCTAAACATTGTCAGAATTACAAACTGTTTAACATTCAATAGCCAATGACTAATAAATCACTACGCTCTGGTGGTGTCATTAAACAGACTTTATATTCCTAACTGAAAAAGTTCCAGCTTATTCTTCTAGAGCATATAGTGAACTATTTAGAGCATATCCCATACTAACATTTATTTATTACATGTAGTAAATACAAATTTAATTATTACATCACAACTAACTGACAACCTATACTCACCAAGTACATGTAAGAACAAGGACAATGCCTGAAAATAGAAACAAAAAGCCCCATAAATTAACTTCCACTTGAAATAATGAGAAGAATCCTGCATTAATTAAACCGTATTAATTAACACTATAACAGTATAGTGGGAAACATCCACTGACAAGCAAGAACTCAAATATAATTTTTATCAAACTTCATTCCAGACTGCAGGCCTTAGGATTTTAAATTTCATGGCAAACACTTTTTCAGTTCCGAGCCTTGTGATCATGGGAATCCATCAGAAACTGGTTTTACAAAAATAATTATATATGTTATTTTCGTTAAATAGTCATACTCGATACAATAATTGTGGGAAACAAAATTTCGTATCTGTAATTTTACCGACACGCTACTGACACAGTACCGGAAATGCTTGTTTCCGTGAAATCCAAGGGTCTCAGCTGAGTGAACACTGGTAAGTCCTAGCTTCCTGTTAAACGTTTTCATTCAAGAACAGAGTATTAATCCCAGAGTGCTACAGTGCTAGTGGCAGGGGCTGTTAAATTGTCCTCCGTGAATCCATCTGGTTTTATACCCTCCTAGTCAGTGCCCCATCTCTGATACATCATACATGTAGGTTGTCGTATCATAAGTTGTGGTATGTGATGTCCTAAAATGCACTCACATGATGTGAACTCACCAGTAATGTTGGTCCGATGTGTGTAGTTTTGTTGTGTGGACACCTGAAGGTTACATCTTGAACACGTACACCGTCGGGGGAACCATTTAATATTCATCAACAGCTACGTCTTGAACATGTACAATGTCGAGGGAACCATTTAATATTCATCAACAGCTACGTCTGGAACACGTACAATGTCGGGGGAACCATTTAATATTCATCAACAGCTACGCCTCGAACACGTACACTTTCGGGGGAACCATTTAATATTCATCAACAGCTACGCCTCGAACACGTACACTTTCGGGGGAACCATTTAATATTCATCAACAGCTACGTCTTGAACACTTACACTTTCGGGGGAACCATTTAATATTCATCAACAGCTACGTCTTGAACACGTACAATGTCGGGGGAACCATTTAATATTCATCAACAGCTACGCCTCGAACACGTACACTTTCGGGGGAACCATTTAATATTCATCAACAGCTACGCCTCGAACACGTACACTTTCGGGGGAACCATTTAATATTCATCAACAGCTACGTCTTGAACACGTACACTTTCGGGGGAACCATTTAATATTCATCAACAGCTACGTCTTGAACACGTACAATGTCGGGGGAACCATTTAATATTCATCAACAGCTACGCCTCGAACACGTACACTTTTGGGGGAACCATTTAATATTCATCAACAGCTACGTCCTGAACAAGTACAATGTCGGGGGAACCATTTAATATTCATCAACAGCTACGCCTCGAACATGTACACTTTTGGGGGAACCATTTAAAATTCATCAACAGCTACGTCTTGAACACGTACAATGTCGGGGGAACCATTTAATATTCATCAACAGCTAGTCTTGAACACGTACAATGTCGGGGGAACCATTTAATATTCATCAACAGCTAAGTCTTGAACACGTACAATGTCGGGGGAACCATTTAATATTCATCAACAGCTAGTCTTGAACACGTACACTTTCGGGGGAACCATTTAATATTCATCAACAACTACGTCTTGAACACGTACAATGTCGGGGAACCATTTAATATTCATCAACAGCTATGCCTCAGACATGTACACTTTCGGGGGAACCATTTAATATTCACCAACAGCTGTAGAACAACACTTACAAGGAAGATTCAGACATAAACATTCCTACATTTCTTTGACCTTTTTCACCGATACCCATGTCTGCCCTGCTATATAGTATTTTCCATTCATTTATTGTACAATTTCGTGGTATTTGTGTCATGTGTTTTCTTCAAATTATCAAAATATTGTAGCCTCAATAATCTGGCTAACTGCAAAAAAGTAGTGCGAGCTAGGCGGGGATTGGGGGAGGGGGAGGGGGAGTTGGTGTGGCTTAAATTTGTATGGTTCATTGAGATATAAATGCAAAAAGGTAAGCACCGTTCAACCAATCAGATTGCTATAAAGTGTATAGGCGCAAAGAAAATTTAATTATTGTACTGTTTAAAAATGGCAGCCACCAAATGTTACCTATTTTGCGTGCTCTGTGTGTGGCTGGTGTGAGGTGCAGAATCTTGTATCTTTGAGCCGAAGATGCAAACCACCTGCCTACATCTCGTGACAGACAGGCGAACCTATGTACGACTCTCATCGTCACGGACAGCTACACCATAACCTGGCTGCAGATCTGAGACGTACTGCTCAACCAGGATATTCAACTACATCTTCTCTTCAGTCCACACAGCCTCTCAGTTCAACGATAGCAGCAGGATTAGTCATCATGACAAGAGACTGTGTTATCTGTAAACACAAAGAAAACATGACTAGTCACCATGACAAGAGACTGTGTTATCTGTAAACACAAAGAAAACATGACTAGTCACTATGACAAGAGACTGTGTTATCTGTAAACACAAAGAAAACATGACTAGTCACCATGACAAGAGACTGTGTTATCTGTAAACACAAAGAAAACATGATATGTCACCATGAGAAGAGATGGAGCAATGAGAACATTGCAGGATGTATGAAACGTTGAATGTATTTTGTGTGTTTAGTTATACATGTATGTATATATAGTAAAGTATTAGTATTTTATTATATACAATATGGACACTATATGTATATATAGTAAAGTATTAGTATTAGTATTTTATTATATACAATATGGACACTATAATTTATTATATACAATATGGACACTATAATTGCAGGATGTATGAAACGTTTAATGTATTTTGTGTGTTTAGTTATACATGTATGTATATATAGTGAAGTATTAGTATTTTATTATATACAATATGGACACTATAATTGCAGGATGTATGAAACGTTGAATGTATTTTGTGTGTTTAGTTATACATGTATGTATATATAGTAAAGTATTAGTATTTTATTATATACAATATGGACACTAATTTATTATATACAATATGGACACTATAATTGCAGGATGTATGAAACGTTGAATGTATTTTGTGTGTTTAGTTATACATGTATGTATATATAGTGAAGTATTAGTATTTTATTATATACAATATGGACACTATAATTGCAGGATGTATGAAACGTTGAATGTATTTTGTGTGTTTAGTTATACATGTATGTATATATAGTAAAGTATTAGTATTTTATTATATACAATATGGACACTATAATTGCAGGATGTATGAAATGTTGAATGTATTTTGTGTGTTTAGTTATACATGTATGTATATATAGTAAAGTATTAGTATTTTATTATATACAATATGGACACTATATGTATATATAGTAAAGTATTAGTATTTTATTATATACAATATGGACATTATATGTATATATAGTAAAGTATTAGTATTTTATTATATACAATATGGACACTATAATTTATTATATACAATATGGACACTATAATTTATTATATACAATATGGACACTATAATTTATTATATACAATATGGACACTATAATTTATTATATACAATATGGACACTATATTTTATTATATACAATATGGACACTATATGTATATATAGTAAAGTATTAGTATTTTATTATATACAATAAGCACACTATAATTTAGTATATACAATATGGACACTATAATTTATTATATACAATATGGACACTATAATTTATTATATACAATATGGACACTATAATTTATTACCCCAAAAGGCACTCATAATGAGTAAAAGAATCAATCATAATTTCTCACTGAGAAATGATCATGCATTGGTCTAACGAACAATACTATTGGATGATTTAATGCATACAAACCAATGACCTTGTCGGTAGTAAATATGACGTCATCACGATTTGGCAAACACACACAATGACTTCATTTAGTTTAAAGAGTTTGCGTTTATGGCTGTCTGTTTTTGGTGTTAAAAATTTATAACAAAATGTCATTTTAATGCAATTCATTGTAGATTTTGTACTAGAATAAAGAGAACTTTTGTTTTTGAAAATTATCTGTGAACGTGATTAAATAACAAAGTTATAGCAATACTCAGAACAGTGCGTAAAGTAGTTTCTATCGTTTCTATACATGTACGCGCATGTGTGTCAAAAATAAAGGCTTTAGAGAAAAAATTGAATAACAAACTTGGTACCAGTGAAATAATTTTTATTTGTCACCCGCTAAAGCTCGTGACAATGGAAAATTATTTCATTCGGGACATAAATTTAATAATAACTGGAAACTTGTTTATTATCCTCTATGTATGCCATGTTTGCATATACTGGGATGCGATTCTGGTTTTTAGTGTTTTATCCAATTTCAACTCTCTGTTTTGTGTAAAATGGTTTTAATACTAAACTGGAATACATGCCATGCTAGTAACGAATCAAAAGAAATGGACAAATGCTACATGTAGTTGTTTACATACTGTATCGAAACTTTAATGTATACCATGTTTATATACAGCATGTATATTTGTATGTATGACAAAATACGAGTAAAATAGATGTACTGTGGGCTAGAGGCATTAAGTTGAATAAACACTATTGTATTGTATTGCATTGTAAACTAAATTAACTGTCAGTTGAAATGTCAAAATCAGATGGTTGCAACTAGCATGTTCAATCATGTGATTTTATATATTACTATTATAACTATAAGTAGTCAAAGTAATAATTATTAATGGACACAATATATATAATACACCCACACTGTGAAAGCAATATGTATTGTGTATTGTAAACTGACTGGAGTGTGTTCTGTATTGTGATTGGTTAATTACAATCTTTTTCCAGGATCAAATGAAAATAACACCCGGAAAGCTAATGACGACATTAGAAGGTGACGTCATTAGCAATTGGAACAGACGAAGGGTCTACAGTTAGATTGTAGCCAGGTATTTTGTTCAAGGAATGCCAAATATACAGTTAGTTCTGTAGAAAAACAATTTAGTTTACAACAGACATAACCATATGGAGTTTTTAGATTTGCCCGCAAATGTTTTTAGAGATGCCCACAAATGTTTCATTTGACATTTGAGGGGTCAAATAGACAATAACACCTGCAAATCTAAAAAACCCATATGGTTATCTTCTAAATGAAAGTATCGCGAGATGCCAACAGTTCAGCCATCACTGTGTGTAGAAGTATTGCGATGTCAGCTATAGCATACATAAAATGTATGGCGATGTCAGCTATAGCATACATAAAAGGTATGGCGATGTCAGCTATAGCATACATAAAATGTATGGTGATGTCAACTATAGCATACATAAAATGTATGGCGATGTCAACTATAACATACATAAAATGTATGGCGATGTCAGCTGTTACTCAAAGATAACAAAAACAATTAACAATTTGTCTTCTTTCAACACTGAACTTAATGTTTACAAGCTGTAACATGCATTGATGCAAAAAGGATAGGTTTATTAGTTAAAGTAACATAATATTATTGAAATTTTACCAAGTGGTATGTTGACATTTCAAAAAAAATTATACATGTTGACTTGAAAATCTGTGTAATCAAACCCATTCATGGTCAGTGAATTGTATTAGACAATTGTCAAAAGACAAATTAATGATTATATATGGCCGGCTTCTGCTGCATCCATCACCCTACCCCACCCACACCATTGCTGGCATATTCTGAAACCTATTTCAGGTCAACATATATGAAATTCTAGATTTTGGTTGTGCAGTTAAATTTTAACACAATAACTGAAGGGCCAGTAAGATTTTTTTCTCCATTAGCCCTGCTGGCGACCATGATTTTCATGTTCAGTTTCAATCCTGAAAATCATTCCCACAATTTTCTGCTGTAGTGATAAACTGATCAAACACATTCTATAAATGTATAAGCTTTACAAATTTAAAAAGCTTTTATTGGTATATGTGTGTGTGCAATGGCCTCTGTGCCACCCCCCCCCCCACCCCCACCATGCTGTGCTATCCCAGGGTGCAGTTTTCCAGCAAATTTCTCATTAACCTGCATACACATACATATAGATATATATTATTAAAACTTCAAAGAAGAGGAAATTGATGGAACATGTGCTAGTGGGACGAGTTGTTTATTGCTTTATTTGGTTTAGTCATCCTTCAAATGACAGGGCGGGACGTAGTCCAGTGATAAAGCACTCACTTGATGCACGGTCGGTTTAGGTTCGATCCCTGTCAGTGGCCCCATTGGGCTATTTCTCGTTCCAACCAGTGCTCCACAACAGGTGTAACAAAGGCTATGGTATGCACTGTCCTATGTGTGAGAGAGAGATTGAGAGAGAGAATTTTTTTTAGACAACCAATGTCAAATCGTCTGGTTTTAGTGTTTACACAAATGATTTTCATATACTTTTTGTGTGCTAGGACTAACTTAAAAGCTACCAGGAGAAAGTAAAAATTAGGTTTGTCCTAACCCGACCAAGCCACGAAAATCAACCAGTGTCAAAATCTTTTTTGACCTCTTGAAGATTTTTTCTTTTTTTAAAAATATTTAACCAATTTCAATTTAGGCTAAGTATAATATTTATCTGTAGATGATATTTGTCAAACATTTTAAATCTTTGATATAATTTAACCAAAATTTATTAATGTTAATTTCGACTAACATCACCTTTACTATTAATAGGGCCCCATTAATAGACCCGATTCAGTCCGAAAGAACCTATACATATGTCGAACTCAGCAAATTGGCCAACTTATTGTTTTTGTTTTCATCAGTGTCATTAAATTGCATCGGTATATAATATAATATTCTAAGAAACTACCCATAAAGGTTCTGTAACGTGCTTCAAGGATCCAATATCATCATCATGACAGACAGGACTGAGAATTTCAGCAAACTACCTTAAATTGTAAATAGGCCTATGTCAGTGGCGTGATAACAACACAGGTAGCATTTTATAACGAAAGTACACGGATACGTTGTATCTTTCGCATACCGGCAATGCAGGCTTATTTTCTTCCAAAAACGGTGATATTTTTTTTAAACGATTTTCCGACGAAGTCACGAACGATTACAGCTTTTGCAAGAACGATCCGTCGTTTATATTGATATTGGTTTTGCATAACCGACAGACGAACGACAAAATCGCGCGTGCCAAATTTTATGCCATGTGATAAAAGTTCGAACGTACAATTATTTACTCTATGAATACATTTTGTCTTGACTGTTTACATCCACGTAGCTGCCATATTTTTCCACTGTTCTGTTTTGTAAATTCCGGAAAATAGTTGTGTTTGTTCGTTTGTTCGAAGCATCACAGCAAGGAGAGAGCAAACGTCTATCTGTCACACTGCGGTAACCGGCTATTCAAGGAAAGGTGTAAAAATTACAATTAGGCCTATACGAAAATGTCAATACTATGATATAGCTAAGAGAATTCAATTGTTCTGTAAGAACTACCAATCTAGAACTTGAATAGTAAAAACTATACCGAAGTATAGGTTTCATAGTTTACATAATATATATTATTTTTGGTCACAACATACATTTTATTACGTTACACACGTAGTCACGTCGTACCATAGTAAATTCATACCATCCATTTCGTACTGTCTGGTCATTTCGTGCCCTAATCATTTCGTAACCTAGTAATTTCGTACCATTGTGAAAACTCATTTTGTATCCTGATGATTTCGTACCCTAGTCATTTTGTACCAGTATAATATATATTATATAACAAGCGAATATATTACTTGCATAGGCCTATATCTGTATAGCAAAATATGTCTACCAAGGGAAACAGTGTGGACTATTTACTTTAACAAGTCATCATTAACCCAATTGACCAAAGTGCGCTTTTTATATTTACGTTTTAATAGGCCATTATAATAAAAATAGTAAATTAATTTGAACCATTTCCAGCTACCAGTTGACTATAGTACAAAATGGCCGGATATTATTTATTTGCATCTTTATTACTAGTATTATTTTTTATTAAATTGCAGCTGGCGTTTGCATCTTATAGAGGTTTGTAATGTAATGTTATTTTGTAAAAGACATTACCAGAGTGAGTGATAGAACGTCTGACTTTACACATTATGTTATGGTACGAAATGACTTTAAAATATGGTACGAAATGACCAAGGTACGAAATGACTAGGGTACAAAATGACTTTTTGCAATGGTTCGAAATGACCAGGGTACGAATTGACTAGCAACCACCAAAATACCCATTCTTGCAGATCAACTCGCCCCAAAACCAACTCGCCCCTACCAATTACTCGCCCCAGCGGTAGGTCAACTCGCCCCACACTGTTTAGTCAACTCATATCATTACCATTTTATTATTTACTCAGCACTCACTCAGGGTATTTGAGTCAGTATTTGGATTAAAAATCCCACGCCTCGACTGGGACCCGAACTCAGTATCTACCAGCCTGTAGACCGATGGCCTAACCACGACGCCACCGAGGCCGGTTTTAACGGAAAACGACTGGCTGGTCGTATGCCACATTTGTGACGCTGGAAAACATGTTATCGGTTTTCGAACCAAGCACTATAGCGTTGTAACCGTCTAGACTCTCTCCTTTGCTAAATTACATGCACACACGCCTGATGATAATGATAATAATAATAATAATAATAATAATAATAATAATAATAATAATATAATATATTTTTAAACATTATTTTATTATATAGCCGGCCCTCATTTGCCAAGTCTCTATACTGGGCGGACGTTTATATAAAATTCTAAAATACATCGTACGGTTGTCGTATATACAGCCTCATCACTACGAGTCTGTTTTGCCGTATTTTTATGACTTTTCACAAGAAGACTTCTGAATTTTAAAAATGAAGCGTGTCATGGAATTCCCTCGATCGTAGTTCAATTAAAATGTTTTGGATCATACAATAACTAGGTTTGGTATTCCAAATGAATGTAATTTACATTTATAATCCATATTTAGAGAAATAAGGCCCACTAAATCCGGACACTCTCAAGCGAACTAGCAATGAAATTAGACGTGGATTCGTGCTCTCTCAACCTACCCCCCCCCCCCCCCCCAGCTGGGGGGATTGATGGCTAGCTATGGCTTGCTGTTGGAATACCGCGTCGCGTACACCGGGTCACGGGCAACCGTGACCTTGGTGTACGGGGACGCGGTTTCGAACAAGAGGAAGAGGACAAGGAAGAAGAAACGTGCGCCAGGGACAGCTCAGGCGGGGACAAAGCTGGTGGCTCAACCGCCAGCGGCGGTCCCGTCTGCGGCGCTGCCCCCACCACGACCAATCCAGACGGAGCGGAAGGAGGCGACTCGCCAACCGACCGCACCGACAGTACAGAAGCAGAAAGAGGAGCATCTACCCAGTGCACCACGGCCTGCACCACCTGTTCTCACCCGTCGCTCATCAGCGTCGAGACCCCCACCCACGGGGGACTCCGCGATGGCGACATTGGATGTTGGAGTTGCTAAGCGGAAGGCCGTGACCCCCCCCCCCCCCCGGGGGACCAACCAGCCAAGACGCGGCCTCCTGCTTCTTCCAGGGATGAATGGCAACTCGCGAAACAGAAAATCAAGTCAGTACGCCAAGTACGTGATCGGTGACGTCTCGGATCCCTACAAACTGCCAGGCGGGATCCAAGAGGAAGAGTTTAAGACCTTCCCGGATGGCAACCAGATCGCCATCCACCCTGGGGATCTACGGGGAATCGGACAGGTCCTGGTCATCACCTCGCGCCGGGATGGCTTGTACAGACAGGGGATCCTCTACAAAGAGATGGACAACCACACCGTCCACAGAATCATCAAGATCATCGCCGGCGCCCAGTACCTCCCACTGGCCCAATGCCTATGGGCGCACGACTTCAGGAAGTTGGTGCCCCACTTCAACCAGAGCTACATCATCTCGTCCCCGTAGACGCCAACCTTAACTAGGACAGGTAACCTCCTTTTTGGGCTTAGTTGGACTTTAAATTTTTTTCGATCGAGCTTCAAAATTCTTATGTTTATTTTTTTATAAATAGTCCAACGCATTTTACTTTGGCGCCCGTTCAATTGCTCAAATCACCTTAAAACCTTTTCGGCCGAGCAGTCAAACTTATTTTTGGGTTTAAATTCTTAGTCCGGACATGATGTTAGGTGCAGTTATTCTCCATAGACTTAGGTTTTTCCAGGTAGAACCGAAGGAATCGAAATTCAGCCAATCAGAGCACGGCCCATATTCGGTGTCTACTATTTGGTCCGCGCAGTCGCTGGACTCTACTAAATACTTGTATTCCAAATTCTTTCCACTTCAAGCTAACCCCCCCCCCCCCCTAGACTTAGTCACTGGCGAAGTCAGAGATTAAGCCCATGACAGGCGTGCATGAAGCTTTCGTGGCATATATGCACGTTAAACCTTTACCACCACCACCACTAAATCCGTGATTGAGCGCCTTTAAATGTTGTTGAATATGCACACCAGTCGGAGTCCAAAAGCCTTGCCTGAATTGGCTTGACAGTTCATTGTAGTCCAAGAGTCAGGGGTGATTTATCTGCACGAAATGGCCACGTGTTTGATTGGTATTTTTGGATAGATCATACTAAGACGCATTCAGAAAAGTGAGTCTTGCGTTGCACAGCTTCTGGATAAGGTCGGAGGTAAAGGTCAAAGGTCACATAAGTGACTTAAATGTTTTATTTCTTCTATAGTTGTCAGTAAACGTTATTATTAGTATTTATTTTCATCCTGTAATGAAATTTTAGTTATTGGAAATTCAAAATAACTGGAAAATGTGAAGAAAACTTTGAAGAAAACTGCTTATATCTCCATAACTTATTAGAAATTTGTACACATTTTGGCACTTTTCACTTGTGTCCATGTATTTATTTAAATAAAGGGTTCTGGTTAGATTTTCTCATATCAGACTATGTATTCGATTCCACTAAAGTTTTTTTAATCTCCTACCTTGGTTATAGACCAAACGTTAAGGTCAAGGTCAAAGATCAAATGATGGCTAATTCTGACAAAAATCTCAAATTTCGCCCTGTTGCATCTTTTGTTTATTCGATATGTATGAGTTTTATTATGTAAAATGTTAACACATGTGCTCTATGCCCTTCTTGTGTGGTTTCTTGATATGGGATGCAGATGTTGTATTAATTACGCAATGCATTTTTCCAGCACCAGTAGCTGAAATAAGATGGCTAGGGTTATTTAAATGAAAGGTAACTTGAGTAGTGGATGACACAGTCTATGTTTTTCATCTTTTAAATTATTTAAAATGTAGCCTCACTGTTACTACCCCATGAATTGCAAAACTTAACACTATGCTTTAACTTTACATATATCAATTGGAATGAAGTACCATGCTCACTGTCGTGATCATTAATTTTACAACCTCTAAATGGTCACCTGCTTCTTTGTGGAGTCATCCGGTGGCCCTGAAATGCTCTGTAACTCGGATGTCCTAGCCTCTGGTTCAATGCGTAGCTTCTTGACGGGAAAGCATTTCAATCGCTGTAAACGCCTCCATCCCCTCCTTGCAACCGCATTAGAGATTCTACATTTCCTTGATTTTAAAGAAAAACATGGAGGGATATCAGATGAGATACTGGAGTTGTCACATGGGCTTGGGGCAAATGTCAACCCGAAGTCATTGTCGGCTATCCTACAATCTGATGCGTGCACAGGCTTATTAGAAAGATATGACGCATATTGTGGTAGTACTAGGCAGGGTGAACATGGCAAAACTGCGATGTTTTGGATGACATACATTGACCTTGTCAAACGTTACTTGTTGATGGATAGGGCTTGCAGGAAAAATGATGTCGACTTGTATATATATGCTCTTGGATAGATGCTCTCTGTGTTCTTTGCAACACATCGCCACGATACCTACTGAACCTCATGAACATGGAGCATAGCCATCCAGGTATACGTTCAATATTTGAAGATGAGCCCTTTCTATCCGACGTACTTCAAAATCGTTTTCTCGCAGTGTTGTGGATTTAATGCTAGAACAAACTGTCAACAGGGACGCAGCTTCTAGACAAACTACGTCGGCTCCAATGTTACCGAATGGTTGTATACAGGAAAACACGAACAACTCGGCAGGGGTTTAGGGTTTATTCTCGATCATCAATCGGGTGGGATATGAAGATCCTTGGTTCCAAGCATACGTATATACAAATACACACACACAAACAAAGACCCTGAAATAACAAAAAAGGGAATACTTAAAATCACACACTTACATATAGAAATCTCAGTTATAATACTTAACATTCAGAATTAACCTATATACTAGCCTGTGTTATCACACTGGCCTTTTAAGCATTAATAGAAAATACCTTATGCAACCACATATCCATACATTAAATTCAATACATTATTGAATTTAAGAAATCATAAAATACATGTAACTTATGTAACCAGGTGTTAAATTATTAATTATCAAAGATTTCAATTAAATATTAATTATAATATATTAAGTATTTTTAAAAACTAAATTGTAGGAGTAGCTCTTTAAATATAAAATAGTTAAAGAAAGGTGTGTTGTCTATTTAATCTTTTGTGTTAGCAGTGGTCATTGTTTATTGTGTTGGGTTTGTTAGTAATTGTTAATTCACGTGCGACGATGACAGTTCACGCAAGACTGATGACTCGACACCGAGATGCTGGGCATCTAGGAAAAGAAAAGACCTTATGGTTAGCCAAGCAACGGTTTTACTGGCCAGGACTAGAGAAGGATGTTAACAGCAAGGTGGAACAGTGTGGTAGATGTATAAGAAGGAAAACTCCGATCAAACCTACAGCTGGTTTGGTTCCAATAAAAACCATGAGACCAATGCAGCTAGTCTGTATTGATTTCTTGAGTTTAGAGAAGTCAAAAGGGGGTTATGAGAATATTTTAGTCATAACTGACCATTTACGAGATACGCCCAGGCAATACCTTGTAAAAATGAAACTGCACATACCACAGCTAAGGCACTGTATGAACATTTTATTTTATTTTACAGTTTTCCTGAACAGTGAACAAGGAAGGAATTTTGAAAGTCGAGAGATCAAGGAGCTGTGTAAACTAGCCAATGTTCAGAAAACGAGAACTACACCTTATCACCCAATGGGGAATGGTTCAGCCGTGCGATTCAACCAGACATTGATAAAGATGCTTGCCACATTGGATGAAAAGAAGAAAGCTGATTGGAAATCGTATGTTGCTCCTCTAGTACAAGCATACAACTCGACGAAGAGCGATGCGACTGGGTATTCACCACATTTCTTGATGTTCGGGTGGAATCCTCGACTCTCAGTAGATGCTTTTCTGGGGACAGATCCACATACAGAAGGTGACCTAGATACAAGTTCATATGTGCAGAAGTTGAGAGGTAGAATGAGGTATGCTTACAGAGCTGCAGCAGAACAAGCCAGTGCATACGGTGACAGGAATAAGGACAGATATGACAGAATAGTGAGAGAGACAAAGTTAGAAGTAGGTGACAGAGTGCTGGTCAGGAAAGTAGGTTTGAAAGGAAAGCAAAAGTTAGCTGATCGTTGGGAACAGGAACCCTACCTGGTATCTCAAATACCAAATGGGGATATTCCAGTGTATAGAGTGCGTCGTGAAGTGGGCAAGGGTCCTGTGAGGACACTCCATCGTAATATGTTGCTGCCTTTCAACATTATTCCCTGTGAGGAAATTATTACCGGAGTTAGCCATATATATAGTTAAACCAAAGAAGCCTGTCAGGTTGTATCCACGAGAGGAGTTCAGCTCGGAGTCCGATTCAAGTGAAAACTCGCAGGCCAGCCTGAAATATGTGATCCCTCAACGTCGGATATTGAGCCCAGTACAGCTGTCTTGTCCATCATCTGTGGGAGTAAATTCTGCATTACCCTCATCAGTAGAGGTTGTTCCAGAATTTCGATCACCAGAGGGGGTGAGTCAGGAACCTGAAGCTGTAGACGATTCTGCTGTGATTCCTGATACTGTGAGTGCAGCAACTTCTGATAAGGAGATAACAAATAGGGACCAGCTACACAGTGAAGGACATACTTCTCAAGTTTTACCAATTCCTGAACAGACTGTGGCACGACCACAGCGCACACGGAAACCGCCTAATAGATATGGACAGTGAGTGTGTTCCCAACATATCTCAACTGATGAAATGTTTGTGTGATTTTTATGTGGTATATAAATAATTTTTATTGAATATTTGTATTTCAGTTCAGTTGAGACCAGTATTTCAGTATTCACTACACTGAAAGTAATGCTGATTAATCAAGTTGCAAAAACTGATATTTGAATATTTAACCTGTGATTTGAGGTAACTCATTGCTTTACAGGTCAGTTTGTGTTCAGCTAAGTTATCAGCTGTGGTCTTTGATAATTGTATATATTTAACCTAACTAATTGTTTTTGTATTTGTTTAGGTTCGGACATTTGAGGTATTGCAGAGACAAATTTGTATATCGCAGTATATATGCATTATAATGTATTTGTCTGAATTCAGTGTGATATTTCAATGTTTGATGTAATTAACAGTATTTTATTTGCAGCTGTCTTATAAATGTACAGCTGAATCGTGACTAAATCTCAGGAGACATTTACCTCGGGGAGGGGAATATGTAACCAGGTATTAAATTATTAATTATCAAAGATTTCAATTAAATATTAATTATAATATATTAAGTATTTTTAAAAACTAATTTGTAAGAGTCGATCTTTAAATATAAAATAGTTAAAGAAAGGTGTGTTGTCTATTTCATCTTTTGTGTTAGCAGTGGTCATTGTTTATTGTGTTGGGTTTGTTAGTAGTTGTTAATTCACGTGCGACGATGACAGTTCACGCAAGATTGATGACTCGACACCGAGACATGCACTGCATGCTTTTGGACTACGCCCTTTATAACTAGATTTTTCCTAATTGTCAGATTACGATCAGCTTTCATCAGAAGCAGACAGTCCATACTACTTTATCAAATTATTCTGCAGAGAATAAGTGGTTAATTATTATATATATATTTTTAAACACTGCTGCATTTCAAGTGTCTGATCAAATAGACATTGTGGATGTCTGGTAAGATATATTTATTTGTAATAGTATTTTATATTGATATTCGGACATAGTGATGTAATAATTTTATCTTAGTTGAGAGTTTATATTATACATGTGCGCGGAAGTGTGAAAGTTAATGTGTGATTGTAAGGAATGTTTGTATTATATTTTATAGGTTTTCCCAATTGGCCTACAATAAAACATTGGAACCACAAGAAGTGTTGTCTTTACTTCTGCCCCGGGTTACACTTAGAAATCACTGATTACAAATCACTGATTACACATAGAACACTATTTAATACATTGAATGTCCTATTCTCAATAAACACTATAAAATCACTTATAACATATTTCATAAATACAAAGCTAAATAAACCATAGCCTGTCTACAAATAGTTTACCTACCGACTGTGTGTCGGGACTTTACAGAAGCATAATGCTGGTTGTCACCTACATGTGGTACCTAATAATAAAATAAAGTCCATTAAGTACACATAAATCCATACGTGTACACATACTAATTAAACAACAACTATCTCATAATAACTTAGTTATTATGTTACTTTATTAAATACTGTAAATTAGATAGTATAATCATTTATAATAGAAAATATAGACTTTAACCTATTCTACTAGCTATTCTATAAATATAATATAACCATTTAATAAAAAGCTAATCAAGCTAAATCACAATGTTATATTTAACATAACTACAATACTATTACTATATTATTAATCACTAAATCTCCTAATCTCATTTCTTGATTAAAATAAGTAATTAAAACAGGTAGTTAATGTGTAAACCATGTACAATATGTATTTACCTTTAAAATTCTCTGAATGCTAGTTGTGCAGATGCTGTTAATAAAAACTTGTCTTCTCATAAAAGGAGAACACAGAAACAATGACACTGGGCTTGCAAGAACTGAGTTGTCAGTGAGCACAACCCAAGCCCAGAAAACCAGAGAAAGCAAGAAAACAAAGAAAGCCTACACAAGTATAACCTGACAGAATAAAACTATGTGAACAGTGTTTTAAAATAGTATGTGTGCAGTGAATGTAGTTTAAAACACCCGGTTACACTAGAGCACTGAGAGGAGCTGTTGGATGCTTACTCGAGATGGCTGGTTTGACTTTTGGAGAAGAGATTTCATAGGAATTGAAACCATATAGAATCATGAGGGACAACTGAGACCTGCAAAAGATCCTGAAGGCCCTGGCGGACACACTTAACCCATTTCAGGACAATTTGTCAGACAAATTATTTTGCCTCACAACTGGTTGTGCTGCCTCATCTGATGTGCCAAATGACCTCACAGGTATTTGGAATTGGGCACTGCTTGTGTGGTCAGTTTCAAGATGAATGCAAGGATGACCCTAGTCGATTTGAAAGGCCAATCAAACGTCGTAAGATCGTAAGATCTAAGGATCAGAAAAGTTTAGAAGTCCGTTGCACGAGGGATATATTTGGTCGATTGTTTTTCCTTGCTGTAACGCAGAATCTGGATATAGCAACTGTCCTGGCATACCCTCCCACCCCTGTACCATTCGCACTTTGTCACATAACAGGTGCAATGAAAAAAAAAAAAAAAAATCAGACTTAATGGTCAAACTGGAAGGAAAAGGGGATTCAAACAAAGAACCCAATCTTGTGGATGTGTATGTCATTGATGCGATGTTCTTCTTGCGCATTCTGCCAGAGCTACCATCAACATTTGGTGGTATTGCAAACATGATTATCCAAAAGGCATGTGCATTTGCTCAGGAGGTGCACATTGTGTGTGAAATAACAGGACCATGCCAGCACCGACCTGCTGATTTCCATAGAGCTCTACTGTCGGCACCTTTCAAAACTGCCCTGCTGAGATTCCTCAAAGATGAATGGAGATCAGTCACATATGTACCTGTGATGGAAGGACGTGAAGTCTACTTTGGGCTTGAACAGAGTTGCTACGTTTACACCACAGAAAATGGATTGATTCAGCAGAGAGAAGAGGACAAACTTTACAGTAAGCATGAGGAAGCAGACACTCGTGTTGTCTATCATGTTGATTTCATCGCAAAAAAAGTCACCCCATTGCCCAGTTGTGGTCGTCCGTTCCTGCGATACAGATATATTTATTCTTCTTCTACATCATGCTGACACCATAGGTGCAACCCTTTGGATGGACACAGGAGTCCGTTCAAAAAATACAAGACGTCTAATCAACATTTTCCAACTGGCTACAACACTTACACCACTTGTCTGCCGTGCTCTGCCAGCATTTCATGCGTTCACTGGGTGTGATTATACTGCGTCATTCATGCGCAAGGCAAAGGGTAGACAATATGAAGTCATGGTGAAAATTAACAATTTTTATCTGCATTTGCACTGCTTGGGACTTCAGACAAGATAGATTCTAAGGTGGCTGCTACCACTGATGAATATGTGTGTTGCATGTATGGACTCAAAAATGTTGCAGAAGTAAATGAAGCCCGCCTTCTTCTCTTCAAGACATTGTATGCACCAAAAAGACCAGAACATTCAATGGATAAAATAAAGTCAGCTGACCCTTGCAGTCTGCCACCTTGTAAACCGATACTAGTGCAAAAACCGAAGCGTACGAACTATATTGCAAACATCTGGCGAAATGCAAACCTTGCCGAACCTGCCCCGCGTCCACCCAAAGGGTATGGATGGGACATCGACGAGGATAAAAACTGTCTCAAATGTGTGTGGTTTGAGGGCCACCCAAAGCCCAAACAACATTGAGCTTGGGCCGTTGGGTGATGCCAATCAGGCAGATATTGATGAAGAGGAAGACTGTGATGATCAATGAAGACATATGCATTTCGTGTGAGAAATTACATTTGACAATTACATTTTAAAGGAACAGTATGTATGTCCAACAAAATATCATTTACAACAGAAATATGGTGGTCGTATCACAGCTAAAGGTGTTTAAGACCAATACGTCAAGTTTGATGTATGGTCAAGCGAAATCGTTAAAAACGTGATTTTCCCAAATTAATGTCCTTCTTTTGACCTTTGATCTGACCTTAACCTTTGGTCTATAACCAAGGTCGGAGATTAAAAAACTTCAGTGGACAATAATACATAGTCTGATATGAGAAAATTTAACCAGAACCCTTTATTTAAATAAATACATGGGCACAAGTGAAAAGTGCCAAAATGTCCCAACCGTTAAGGAGATATAAGCAGTTTTCTTCAAAGTTTTCTTCACATTTTCCTGTTATTTTGAATTTCTAATGACTATATTTCATTAGAAGATGAAAATAAATATTAATAATAATGTTTACTGACAACTATAGAGAAATAAAACATTTTAGTAAAATTCATAAATGTGCACTTATTTGACCTTTGACCTTGACCTCTGACCGTATCCAGCAGCTGTGCAACGCAAGACTCACTTTTCTGAATGCGCCTTAGTATGATCTATCCAAAAATACCAATCAAACACGTGGTCAAATCATGCAGATAAATCACCCCTGGCTCCTGTTCTATTGTAATAGATTATTGTTTAGGCCTATCCGATATTAGGATCTCCCCAATATAAAACCATTGAATAAGAGGTCGTAATAGCGGAGTTTCACTGTAATATTAATAAATAAAATGACACCAAAGTTGTAGACAATTATAATTTACGGACAAAGTTGGGGCGAGTTGACCAAACACTGGGGCAAGTTTGTAGGGTGTGCGTTGGTTTTGGGGCTAGTTGGCCAGCATTCATAGGGGCTATTAACCTTAAACAAGATTTAAATTTTTTAAAGTCGTTGAAAATTGTGTATCATCATCATCATTTGTATAGTGTTCCACGAGCGTGTGTCAATACACCTGTTCAAATTTCCAATGAGCTCTGTTAAAGTTGTCAGTGGCAGTCCTCCTACAGGCGAAGTAAAAAAGTTTGTTTTTGTTTAACGACACTACTGGAGCACATTAATTAATTAATCATCGGCTATTGATGTCAAACATTTGGTAATTCTGACTGGTAGTTATCAGTTAAAATTAACAACACCACTAGAGGATATAGATTCATTAATCATCGGCTATTGGGTGTCAAACATTTGGTAATTCTGACTGGTAGTCATCAGAGCAACCTGCTACATGATCCTAATATAGCAAGGGATCTTTTATATGCACTTTCCCAGAAACAGAAAACCACATACCACACCCTTTGACCAGTTGTGGTGCACTGGTTGGAACTCCAAGTGAACACTCAACTGACTGAGCTAAATCCCACCCCTACTAGCGAAGTAAGGACAATCTATTGTCCGTGAAAGTGACATTCCTCCTACAGCCTAAGTAAGGACAATCTATTGTCCGTGAAAGTGACATTCCTCCTACAGCCTAAGTAAGGACAATCTATTGTACGTGAAAGTGATATTCCTCCTACAGCCTAAGTAAGAACAATGTCGTCTGGGTAAGTGACATTCCTCCTAGAGCCTAAGTAAGAACAATGTGTCGTATGGGTAAGTGATATTCCTCCTACAGCCTAAGTAAGAACAATGTGTCGTCCGGGTAAGTGACATTCCTCCTACAGCCTAAGTAAGGACAATGTGTCGTCTGGGTAAGTGACATTCCTCCTACAGCCTAAGTAAGGACAATCTATTGTCCGTGAAAGTGACATTCCTCCTACAGCCTAAGTAAGGACAATCTATTGTCCGTGAAAGTGACATTCCTCCTACAGCCTAAGTAAGGACAATCTATTGTCCGTGAAAGTGACATTCCTCCTACAGCCTAAGTAAGGACAATCTATTGTCCGTGAAAGTGATATTCCTCCTACAGCCTAAGTAAGAACAATGTCGTCTGGGTAAGTGACATTCCTCCTAGAGCCTAAGTAAGAACAATGTGTCGTATGGGTAAGTGACATTCCTCCTACAGCCTAAGTAAGGACAATGTGTCGTCTGGGTAAGTGACATTCCTCCTACAGCCTAAGTAAGGACAATCTATTGTCCGTGAAAGTGACATTCCTCCTACAGCCTAAGTAAGGACAATCTATTGTCCGTGAAAGTGACATTCCTCCTACAGCCTAAGTAAGGACAATGTGTCGTCCGGGTAAGTGACATTCCTCCTACAGCCTAAGTAAGAACAATGTGTCGTCTGGGTAAGTGACATTCCTCCTACAGCCTAAGTAAGAACAATGCGTCGTCCGGGTAAGTGACATTCCTCCTACAGCCTAAGTAAGAACAATGCGTCGTCTGGGTAAGTGACATTCCTCCTACAGCCTCGACTGGGATCCGAACCCAGTACCTACCAGCCTGTAGACCGATGGCCTAACCACGACGCCACAGAGGCCGGTCACAATGGAATGAATGAATGAATGTTTAACGACACCCCAGCACGAAAAATACATCGGCTATTGGGTATCAAACTATGGTAATGCAAACAAATAAAGTGATGATCAACATCAATATAAGAATTCAAGATTTAAATAAAAACAGTGTAAAGAACTGTACAAAAATACAAATATCACAGATAGATGCTGACTTTTACTAAAAATTTCAATTTTGTGCTGTATTGGCCATTCTCAAAGAGAATGTTACACCCCTGCACCACGGTGAGGTTACAGCACACGCAGGGGAAAAAGACAATGGAATAACCTGTGATGTCCAAATAACCTGTCATGTCCAAACAGAGAGTCAATATTATAAAAGTTGTGTATGCCAAGGTCACAATGACACAATAAAATAAAAACCAATAATTATGGTAGGCCATTAAGGGTTGTTGGTAAATCGTGCTTGCTTAGGTATAAATAGTCCACGATTGCGTTACAACAGAGTTGTACATTTTAAATTTCAGTGTGACATAAGAACACTTCATATATTCATACATTGGTCAAACACCCTGCTACACAGAAATACATATCGGGTGCCCCCCTCCCCCCTCCAAAAAACCGTCACAACTCAAACACCCCCCCCCCCCCCACACACACACACACACACACAAACCCCAAACAAAGAAACAATAAATGACAACCCTACTAATATTTGAAATGGCTAAAATGTATGGGAATTTTAAGTTTTGTATTTAACACTCATTACTATATGGATATTTGCCACATTCAGTGAAAATTGTAGGCCATTAGGTCAAATACGTGAGATGGTGACTATTAGATGGAAAGATAACGTTGGTTTAACGGGTTTGGTAGCTTTTGAGGGTCCTTTGATGTACTGGGAAACGGTGCCGAAATCGACAGCTGGAGAACATCAGGGAACATCCGGGAGAAAATTCCACGACGTCGGGCCCTTAACTGAGTTAAAGGGTTTGTCAGCTGTGCACATCCGGGGAGGGAAAGGTTTGAAACGTGCCCATATACGGCGATGGCCATGAGTCATCCCAGAACACGTCTTGACCTCGAGATAGCGTGGGTACGCTATGGATGGCGTGGGATGTGACGTCACAAGAAATGACTCGAGGCATTGCTGTATTTAAATTAAAAAAACACCCACGAAATTATCGGCCTCGGTGGTGTAGTGGTTAAAACTTAAGACTGGTAGGTACTGGGTTCGCATATGGGTATCAACTGGTGCAATATCACTACCCAGCCTTTTCACTAACTACTACCTCCCACTATCCTAGATAGTCCCATATAGCTGACGTGTGCGTGTCCATGATTGCGTGCTTAAACCATAATGGACTATTGTATTATTGTTAGAGCGGAGAATCTCAGTAACAATTAAGCACTATCCCCATTGTCCTAGATAACCATAGATAGCTGACGTGTGTGTGTGTCCGGATAACGTGCTGAACCTTAGTGGTGTATTGGACTAGTGTTAGAGCGGAGAATCTCACTCACCCCTAAGCACTATCCCAGTTTTGTTGTTGTTGTTGTATTCGAGTAAACTCAGAAGCTTCGAGTGCATGTTTCGAATCCGTTAATGAGAGTCTTCCAAAGTTAAAATATAAATGTTTCTATCCAAGTAATGCTCAAAAACTTTGTCTACATACTAAACAAAGCACCACTGACTGTAAATGTTTTTAAAATTGTCCATTCGCGATACGTTTTTTTGTCTTTATTTTGCTTAAATACCTTTATTTGCGCTGGGTTTTATTTGGGAATTCACCCCACAGACAAGATAGCACATACCATAACCTTTGATATACCAGTCATAGTGCACTGGTTGGATATAGCTTAATGGGCCATCGACGGGGGTCGGTCCTTGTCTGACCACTGGCCTACGTGTGGCCCCTATATTTACCCATTTGGTAAAATTTATATTAAACGGCCCTGTAAAGGCTAGTACTCTAGGGAAGTACTCATGCTTAAAATACAGTTATTTCCCTTGATCATAGCTTAGTTTGGATCGTTGAGCTGCTGTCACGCGTTACACATTCTTTTCTTCAAAGCACTGGGCTGGGGTGTTACATACATTTCTTTCTTCCCCTATTGGCCACCGATTAAGGCGTCTACACATTCCTTTCTTTTATTTTTATAATAATGTCTGTTGTCACGGAACATGCTCTTAAATTTGTTTTCGCCTGTGGCGATTTTAATTGTGTTAGAGGGCCGTGTGCAGTTTAAATGCACTTAGCTAGCTGGGCAACTTGTTACGTAATACTTCGCGCGATCGGGCATTCCAATATGCACTTAGTCCAGCTGTGGAGGCCATGTGGCGAGTAGTTACGTAATACCTCTGCGAGTGCGGTTTCGACGACCGTGATTTGGCGACGATGGCGTCAGTAAGTCTGATGATCAGAGAGAAATATACCGACTCTAGTAGAGGTGAAATATCAGATGATAGGGGGAGGTACCGCCTTGTACCCCCAGGCGAATTCTGATTTTATAATAAATAGCTAGTTTTTAGAGATATCGAGGAGAACGGAAAAGGAAGCTTCCCGGGAACGTTAGTCCGTTTGGACTTTGGTAAATATCATTTCTGCTCTGTGTATAACCTTGATGTGATTGATGTGACTTTAAATATTTTAATACTGTATTATACCAATATTCTTTAGACAGTGTCTTCGGTCATCTGACGAAGTAAATCGTAGACTTTTTGTTCTAACATTATACGAGTATTTGGTAATATAAAGCTTAGCCAGTCATCCTAGACGACCTAGGTAAACTGTAGGTTATTGTCTTTATTGTGATAGGCACCAGTATTAATTCTGTGTTACAAGGTTACTGAATGAGTAGTTAGGGTTAATTAAAAATTAACCCGTTAGGAATAGAGCTGTAATTCCTTTATTAATTAAGTTCCCCTGGAAGCGTTCCTAAATTATCACACGTTCCTGAACGAGTAGTAAGGGTTAATTAAAAATTAACCAGTTAGGAATGGTGTTGTAATTCCTTTATTAATTAACTTCTCCTGGAAGCGTTTCTCAATTATCACACGCGTGGGTGTTGTGTAACGGTGAAGTGATTCGCATATTGTGTAACTAGACACCTAGAGATTAACTAATTAAGTGATCAGTTCTGGGTTGTTATTATTGCTGTTATTAATTAACTACTACGGCTGTACATTTGTCAGCGTAGATTAATACAGATTCCAAAGTGTATTGTGTTTTTGTTGTGTTTCTAGAGAACTAACGTGCTATAATAATATATACTTTATATAAGATCGTATCTCTGATCATACCTAGACGAGCCATACTAGGGTTTAACCGCCTGTTACAGAGAGATCTAATAGATATACAGTTAGGAGAGATATTTTGATAATCGTGTTTTATTCAGTTACGGGAATTATAGAATCCCCGTGACATCTGTTTTCAAAGCAATGGGCTAGGGTGTCACACACATTCCTTTCTTCCCCTATCAATTAAGGCGTCGACACATTCCTTTCTTTTATTTTTATAATCATTTCTGCTTTTAAACTTATGGGCTGGGGTGTCACACACACATTCCTTTCTTCCCCTACTGTCTTTCTTTCTTCAGTATCGTCTGCTAAAAAGACACATGGTTTCGACTCAGGGGGTATCATATTTCCTATTCAGCTAGGCAGACAAGGAACAAGAAAGCAACACTGTGCTCTTTCACTTGAAAACGACACACGTGTTTTACATTAATGTCGATCATATTCTTTCATATATTCTGTATTTTAAGACCTAGCTACACATCTGATAGCCTCTGTGGCGTATTTGTGAACACAATATAAATAAGTTTGAAAACATGGAACACTGTTGGGTTATATTTATTTTCCGTACCTCTATCCAATTAAGGTTCAATCACGCTATCCTGGGCACACACACACACACACACACACACACACACACACACACACACACACACACACACACACATCTCGAGGCAAGACGTGTCTGAACAAGAAAATATATTTATCATGTAAATTTAATCGTAGAAATATTTTATTAGTCGGAAACATCTTACAATGCAGCAAACTCAGGAATGTCCCTTTAAATGATTTTTATAATATTGCATTTAACAATAAAAACTAAAACAGTTTAATCATAATAAATAATACTGACTAAAATCCCATTGTTTGTTGCGCAGATTAGAGTTGCATTCTCTGATTACATGTTTCTCCAATTTACTTTTTGTCCTGTCTTTCAAGTTTGATATGCAGTACATGTATATTAGAGACGGAGAAATATAGGTCAAGTTACATATAAAATTAAAAAGTAATGTTTGGTATCAGTTATGTGGTCTATGTTATGAGCATGTATGTCAATATATTGTGAGAGTTCAGTTCAACTCTATATCCAATTAAGGTTCAAGGATGCTGTCCTGGGCATACATCTCAGTTATCTGAGCTGTCTGTCCAGGACAGTGGATTAGTTGTTAGTGGTAATCTACGTTACAATTCAACCACGATACTGTTCATTTGTGTACTGAAAAATCATGGAAATGGTAATCGAAAGCCTAATGTTAATTAAATAGACCAACAATTCAATGATCTAACCATGTATCTGAACTGGGATAATACGACAGCTCCAGTTTACTAATCAGAATAAGATTTTTGTTTCCTTATAATTTAACGCTATCTCTCTATCCATCTCTCTCTCTTTATTTTCTCTCTCTCTCTCTCTCTCTCTCTCTCTCTCTCTCTCTCTCTCTCTCTCTCTCTCTCCATATATCTCTTATCTCTCTATCCATCTGTCCATATACATGTATCTGTCTGTCTGTCTGTCTGTCTATCTATCTATCTATCTATCTATCTAACTAAACTAACTACCTACCTACGTACGTACGTACCTACCAACGTACGTACCTACTTACCTACTTATTTACTTATTAATTAATTAATTAATTAATTAATTAATTAATTTGTACACATTTGTTTATGCATGGGGTTTTTTCATTAATATTATAATATATTAATTATTATCATCATCATCATCATCATCATCATCATCATTACTATTTTGCAGTATGAGAACAAATATATTATGGCGACCTACGCAGCATACATACACTACGCCAGTTTGATGTTTCTATCTGGAAGCATGCTGTACTCCACGTCTAATGCCTGTCGTAAGTATTTTACGCTTTGTCCTTTAGCTTTTAACAATATGGCTTCAGATTACAGTTATCTTCCCATCCGGAAATTTGTCCGCGCAAGTAGTCTGCTGTTTGACTGTGATTATTTCATGGCAGACAGCTATCAAGTGGCAACTATTTGACTGAAGTAACAGAGGGGAGCATGTAGTTTGTAACTTATTGACATTGAAGACTTGTTTGTGGTAATTCCGGCCCATGCAAAAGTAATGTTTTTTTTTGTGTAAAATGGGTGTACTCCGGCTAGGTTTAGAGGGTGTGTTTGTTTAAACCAATATGCTGGGAGAAAGAGCTGGACAGCAGGGGGTTGTCCTTTTCAGAGTATGTATTCCCAGGCAGGCAAAGGTACATACAAAAATCCACGGGCCTGCTGATATTAATGAAAATGTTACAGCCACTAAGGCTATATAGAAACATATAGCGAAATTAATTGTGGTCTGTGGCCTGATATAGTTCACACATTACACCGGTTAAATGCTTGATTCTGTTGAAAGTGTTATAGCCAGAGAGGTGAAATTACACAGACTGATTGTGAATACGACAAGGAATATGAAAACTCGTTTATTTATTTTCTAAATATTTTATTAAATTAAAAAAAATTAAAATTAAAATTTTCAACTTTTAAATTTCAATATCCTCCAAAATGGCATAAAATAACCTCTGATATTACTACATGTTGTTGCAATATTTTTTAACAGTTGTGAGCTAATAATTTGGTAAAAAACAAAATCAAAAGCTGGATTTTGTTTGTCAATATTGAGATTTTTAAAAAAAAATATTAAATTTTAATGACTTTTTCAATTATTGTAATTGGACAGAAGATCTAAATATAATGAATATATCACTACTAATTAAACACTTTAAATAAATAGTATACAGTTTTTAACAAGATTAAGTACTCTAATAATACATTTCAGCTACATTTATGTAAATGACACACTTTATTAATTTTTCAAAAATGGTCTTTTATCCTTAGAAAATCTAATCAGCTAATATTCTATGCTGTCTGAATGTATTTATTGTGTTCAGTAAGCAGATGCTAGTACACTTGTCAAGTTTATTGCAGAAAATGTGCCAAAAAGGTTAACATTTGGCTTGTAATACATATGGCAGAATAATCCATAACGCATATTCAGTGGTCATTACTACAAACATCCTTCCAATCAAGAAATACTACATTGAGGTATCCAAGACACTGGCACATGATTACACTTGTTAACAGTTATCACTGAAAACTGAAAAATATGGTGCAGGTACCTCTTGGTAGGATTTATATCAGCATTTTGTGCCAAAATCTTCATTTTCAAAGTTGTCGTTTACAAAAAACATATTATGGTGTATACCTAATTACATCTGTAGGGCATATTCATATTAATATAGGGCAATCGCAGGTACCAGCTGGGGGAGGGGGGGGGGGGGGGGGCGCAAACAGAGGCAATGCTTATGGTATACAAAGCATGCATACTCTCCAGGATAGACTATGGAGCGCTTCCCCCACGCTGCTACATAAATTAGATATTATCCAAAATAAAGCACTTAGAATTATAGCCAAAGTACCAAATACCACCAAAGGGAAAATTTTAGAAATCGAATTTAATGTTATGCCTATAGAATACCGTCGAAAACTTCAAATTCTCAAATATCACCTAAAAATCCACTCACTAAACATTAACCATCCAATACAGGATCTCTTACTGAAGGAAAGCTGACCTGGTCAAACTCCTAATCCAAACCTTCTACTTAACGACTCTTTAGCTACGCAGGCCAACACAATAGAAATAGAAGTAGGTATAGATAATATTCCAGTGGCAATGTTCCATGTTAACCAGCTTATCGACTGTATACCTTTTATTTAATTAAACAAACAACTGATAAAACCCCTTTTCCACCCTTTAAAAAAGTCCTTTTTGAAGTAGTCGATAATGATAATTATCCGGACCGCATCCACATCTACACAGATGGCTCCAGAAATCCCGATAATGGCAGGGCTGGGTGCGCGGTAGTAGAAGAAAAAAATTCCAGACATTCTAAATTAGTCAAATATGCACGGCTGCCAGATAACTTATCAGTTTATACAGCAGAACTGACAGCCATCCAGCATGCACTTGTCTGGATCAAAAAAAAAAAATACCCCAAAAGTGTAATTTTTTTCCGATAGCTTAAGTTCTGTCCCATCACTACAAACCAATAAATCAACTAGACCAGATATTATAGCTGCCATACATATGGAACTCAAATCCATACAACAACTCAACCTTCAAGTGACATTTGAATGGGTCTCAGCACATGTAGGAATCAGTGGCAATGAAATCACCAACTACGGAGCCAAGACCGCCCTCTCCATCACAAAAGACAAAATGATCAAAGGTGTACCACTAGGCATAACTGAGATTCTGGCTAAAGTCAAGAAACATTACATTAACAAATGGCAGGAGCGCTGGGACCAAACAACAAACACATGACGCTATAATATTAAACCATTAGTCAATTGAAAACGACCTAGTTGTAAACACTCAGCGATAGATAAAACAATTATCAAACTAAGATTAGGGGCAAGCATATCAACTGAATAACTGGCTAATCCATAAGAATAATTCAATTAACTGTAAGTGCGGCACCCCAGAGGATATGAAACACTACCTGATAGATTGCACGCTGCACGATAATCAGAGAAAAATAATGCTAGAATTACTCCTAAAAGACAACCCTGCCATTTCCATTACTCCTAAACTACTACTTAATCCAGAAAAAAAACTAAAACACAATTTATTTCAAGCTATTTTCCAATTCGTCCAGTCCACCAAACCAAAACTATAAATTAATCATTCATGGGGAGTCAGGCGGTGTGCCCGGCAGCGCCACTTAGAACTCGATTACCAATTATGCACTTACGACTGGTCCACACCTGCCTCGTACGCCCGCACCCCCCCCCCCCCCCCCCCCCCCCCCCCCCCCCCATATGGACGATTCCACCTACATAACCCTTCAATTAAAAGCTCGTGGAGTTGGCACGCCACAGTCCTTCGGAAACAGCACTATTCAGAACTCACTGGGCGGGCTGGCTCCACATTTAAACCAGGTTAGCAATGCCAAGGGCCCTGAACGACCAGTGGACAGGAACTGACCACAAGTATGGTTACATGAGTGTAAGAAACGCTTCCCTACTCCTCTCATCGAGTGGACCTAACCAGATAGCAGGAAGCATGGTCGTAATCAACACCACAGCTAACAAATAAAATGTATATAAACCACGTGTTGTGTTTTTAGCACCTTTTTTTTTATCTTTTAGTATGTAAGTTAATGTTCATTCCAGCAAACTAAGGTGAGTTTTTACAGGCGTTCCAGGGAAACAGAACGATTACCAGATAAGAAAATGATAGCAAGTAAGTTTATTATTAAGTACCTCTAACTAAGGATTTAGAATAATGTAAGCATACACCCGACCTATAAGTACCTTTAGGCAGTGGGGGCGGGTGAGAGGGCAAACCACACCATCAACCCTGGCATACTCAAAGTTGGGGCTACATCCAATCCGATTGCGAATGAACACTATCTACTACTAAACTAATGTTATATATGTAAAGCATTACGCTTTTTTTTAAACAAAGCAAGCACAATAAGTGATTACCCTTCAAATTAGCTAGCTAGGTTAGTATAAATCCCCCATCCTTGTATTACATTAATATCCAAGGATAAGGGGGGGGGGGGGGGGGGTGGGGGGGTGATGGGTGGCTTTGAAAGCCCTTGGAAACTCATAGATTAGGGACTTGATAAACACACATTTTATTTTTGTCAAAAAATATACATTTTGTAGGCATACATACATATTTATATATAAAATAATATAATGTGCACACTGCGGGGAATGGTATGTAGCATCGGGTTACAATCGATACAATTCTATAGTAAATGGGTAATGCATGCATAGCAATAATATACAATATAATAACATATGTCATGTATCAATGTTGTCTGTTCTATACGTGGTAGCAGTTTTCAAATACTTACACAATTTAATTAGCTGTTTTGAATTATCGCTGGACAGTAGTTGCGTTAATTTAAATGTTGATGGTTTATTGTAATAAAAAGGTTTAATATATTTATCTCTTATGTTACTGAAGAAAGGACACACTAGAGCAAAGTGATATTCGTCTTCTACTACATTCATATTGCACAGACGACAAATTCTATTATTCCTGTCAATATTGTGGTATCTGCCCGTTTCTATAAAGAGATTATGGGAAGATAATCTATATTTACTCAAAATATGTTTGTATTTCAAGGCAATAGGTTTCTGAAGATAAGGTTGTAAGCAACAATTATTAACAACGAATTTGTATAACAGACATTTTGGAGAATTGTTGAATACAGCATACATAGATTGGAAAAATTTATCAGTCATTCTCTATTTGAATAATGATATAAATGTATTGCGATTTTCTACATTTTGATTATACCATATGTGACCAAAACCATTAGTGAGAAGCAGGTCTCTTATTTGACTAACCCAGTTAACAGAACGTGGTTTTGTTATGCACTCGTCATATAGGGTGTTATAACACTCTTTCAAAATACAGTTATCTGTATTCAACAAATTAATCCAATATTTAACCATACGGATGTTCCTACTTATGTACAAAGGTGATCTACCTAATACAAAATAGACCATCATATTAGTAGTGCTCCTTTTCACGCCTAAAATATGTTTACAGAATTGTAAATGTAGGATCTTGTGACTATTTGCTTTGTTAAAACCCCAAACTTCACAGCCATAATTTAAAATACTTAAGACAATAAAAACAACCTTAACACCAATAGGGACAACACACAGATGGCATGCACATAATCGCATCAGCTTCACATATGGCAGATTGGTCTAATAATAACAATGCACCCGACCATAAATAAAACATAATAATGGCCCAGCACAAGTACTTAATAAGGAGTCGGGCAAAAGAAAACCGGCTCCGAGTACATAATTGCAAAGCACCTTGAGGGAGCCGGACAAAAGAATACCGGCTCCCTCTACCAAACCCCAAAATCCTTGCCCTTGGCGGAGGCATCAAGGACATTAAAACGGGAGAGATGGAAGAGGAGGATAACACAGGGAACACCAAGCAGCTGTCAGGAGACGGACCCCAGGGGAACTCATGACACCGCTAGCTTACCTCCCGGATATACACAATTGCAATATATACACACTTGCCTCGAGCCTCCCCTGAGTTGTCAAGCGACGATCTGAACAGATCAGGCCCTTTTAAGGGCCACATGGGCAACCTAGGGAGGTATCTCAACTTCTACAGGTCCTAAATACCGAGCTACTCTCGGCCTACTAATTCAAAATTGCGCCCAATTTTCTATATCAAAACGCGCAACCATTTCCCTGGTGCTCCCTTGCACCTGCCAGTGCAGGCGGTCCCCCCTCCACCCGGCCCAACCCTTTCCTGTCCTGGACGGAGGAGCCGGCCGAGGCCGGCACCTGTGCCCAGGACAGGCGTGCGCTACAACAGCTTGCTCTGAATGTGCACGTTACACATTTTGTCCTTGTCCTTGTCCTTAGGGTTCGTAATTGAGTATCTGGCGCCCCTAGGCGACTTAAGATGACAACCTGGCATTACCTAATTAGTTAAAGAACTCGCTTATGGCTATTCGGGTGAATACGCTTCTCGTATTGGGTATAATATCGGAAATACTCAGTTCTCTGATGTAGTTTAAATATCGGTGGATCCATTCAGGTGTTTTTCTTTTTCCAACCAGTGCACCACAACTGGTCAAATGCCGTGGTATGTCTGTGTGGAAGTGCATATAAAAGATCCTTTGCTGCATTTAATAGGGAAAATTTAGCGGGTTTCTGATGAATCAGAATTATCAAATGTTAGACATCCAATAGCCGATGATTAATAAATCAATGTAACAAAACAAACTTTAACTTTTATTATACACTCAACTTTTTACGTCTCTACTACGTCCACCCAATAATAATTCTGGATCCGCCCCCGACACGAAACTGCTTAGTATAAATGACTACGTTTTTGTGATGGACAGATTCATAATTAGTTTTATTATTTTAAGACCAGCATTGTTAACTACGGGAAAGGTGGGCCGGTTTACTGTCTGTTTTCGCATTCAGACCATCAGATCCTGAGCCACGACCTGTTAGTCCTGGGTGACCGGGGCCGTGATTAGTGGAGTCGTTAAAGGAAACAAACTTTACCTTTCTGTCTGTCCCAGTGTAGAAAATAAACATTATGTTAAACATTTCCTAGCCTCAGAGGAAAACGTACTACAGTGTCGCCAAATAAGTCATACGGGAGACGGAGCGAGGGTGGGGTGGGGGGTGGGGGTGGAACTGCCTCCCCATTTCTGACGATTATGCATTATCCCTCCCCCTCGTCAGCTGAATAACGAATTAATATGACCGATACCTCTCCCCCTTCTTCTGACTCTTAAATATTTTTTTTCCTACCCCTTTAAATTTAACGTCCTGGGAAAATTGTCATCCTCTCTTGTCACCCTTCCCCACCCCTGTTCCTCCCCTGCATCTCCCCGCTGTCTTGTTGTCCCTACAGACGTGACCTATGGTCTCCTTGGTCGCCGCGACTCGACGTGTTTTACTGTGTGGATAACCAAGAATGAGATACGAGGCGTATCGGGATTAGAACAGATATGTGTTGTATTCCCTTCCCGGACTACACGCTCAATGGGATTAGTGCAGACGACACTCTTATCGCGGGATTGATGATAAGACGTTTTCACATATGTATTTAAATTGTAACATCTGTTAGACATTTTTTATTTATCTCACATACACAGTAGTCGCTATCAGCGCTAAGCCTGCACAGAAGTTGAGAGGACATATCAATGATCTTATTGGAAAGAGAAACACACTTGTTTTTATTCCTAGACGTAACATCGTAAGTCTCTTTTCTGTCTTGAGCAATACAAAATATGTGTATTATATTTCTTCTTATTTATTTTGGAGAGATATTTTTGACGTAATGCGTTTACAATATGTAAACACGGGATTTAAGAAACTCTTTAATTGTGGTTCGAAACTCAGCGGCTTCGTCAAATGATACCAAGTTTGAAATCATTAGAAATTTGAGACATCATTAACAATGATTTGAGTGTTGGAACCCATGACATGTTAAAGCACGTCGGCTGTGGACATAACCTGAGATGGCTAGAGATTATTTACACGGGATGTACCAGAAATACGCTAGGTGAATTTAGACTGATGTTTAAATTATTTCTGTGAACAAAACATTACAAAGGAAAGAAAGAAAATAAAGGAGGAATAAAAACAGAAAAAAATACTGTTATAATTGGAATGGGAAAATCCATATCCATCCATATCTACATTTAGCTGACGACATTTACACATACTTGACATGCAACCCACCATATAGATGGAGACGACAGGGATGCAAAGACTCGACAGTTTCCGTCAAGTGACAACGATGCACGGAAGTATCCGACGACGTCGCATCAAGATAACGACACCGACTATCGACACGTATTCTAAACAGGTAACGTACGAGATTCGGCGCAGCTCTATCTACAGGTGTAATTAGACGGCGATAAATAATGAATAAACGAAGGATTGCAAGTGTGTGTGTGTGGACCGATAGGATTTGTCTTCACATGTACGTGGTGAGATCAACGCAAACATGGCTATTGGTGAAAAGATTGCTCTCACTTGGTTTTAGACGTCGGCTAAGGGTATGTCAATAGACACATTATAGCAGCTAACAGACGTGTACTGTGTGGTCTCAGATATTGCTAGGAAATACGTCGACAACAATCATTATGTAACATTCTAGACATCATTCATTTGTTCCTAAAAACAAAAGGAAACTTAAATTATATATATTTTTTTGTTACATTGTATAGATAGTTGATTAATTCGTAAACAACAACAAACAAAAAAAAACGTTAAAAAAGGAAAAATGTTCTAACATTCTAGATGTAGTTTATTAATTCGCAAACAACAACAAATAAACAAACTTTAAAAAGAAACATTAAAAAAAATTAAATTCTAAAGATAGTTTATTCATTCAAAAACAAAATAAAATATTTAAACGAGAGAAAGGAAATATTTCTGTGTTGCTGAAGCAACTTATATGTTGCGCGGTGGTCAAGAACAATGTTTAAGCATTGGTAATAGATTACAAATAACATTTAAAGAGAAATATATAGTATTCAAAGTGTAAAAAAAAACTTCAGTATGAGATACATAACTTTAAATGTCAGTACATATTGTTCATATTGTTATTGCAACTATAACAACAAAAACAACAACAACAACAACAACAACTACTACTACTATTACTACTACTACTACTAAATAACTTTAAATGTCAATACAACTGCTATTGTTCATATTGTTATTGCAACTATAACAACAACAACAACTATAACAACAACAACAACAACAACTACTACTACTACTACTACTACTACTACTACTACTACTACTACTACTACTACTACTACTACTATTACTACTACTAAATAACTTTAAGTGTCAATACAACTGCTATTGTTCATATTGTTATTGCAACTATAACAACAACAACAACTATAACAACAACAACTACTACTACTACTACTACTACTACTACTAAATAACTTTAAATGTCAATACAACTGCTATTGTTCATATTGTTATTGCAACTATAACAACAACAACTATAACAACAACAACAACAACAACAACAACTACTACTACTACTACTACTACTACTACTACTACTACTACTAAATAACTTTAAATGTCACTACATCTGCTATTGTTCATATTGTTATTGCAACTATAACAACAACAACTATAACAACAACAACAACAACAACAACAACTACTACTACTACTACTACTACTACTACTACTAAATAACTTTAAATGTCAATACATCTGCTATTGTTCATATTGTTATTGCAACTATAACAACAACAACAACAACAACAACTACTACTACTACTACTACTACTACTACTACTACTACTACTACTAAATAACTTTAAATGTCAACACAACTGCTATTGTTCATATTGTTATTGCAACTATAACAGCAACAACAACTGCTACTACTACTACTACTGCTACTACTACTACTACTACTATTACTACTACTACTACTATTTGTACTATATAATACTACTACGACCACTATTAATAGTACTGCTAATCGTTTCTGCATTTACTACTACCACACGTGGTAAAGGAAAAACATCAAGTGATAAAATGCATTCAACACAAACACTAAATGAGTAATAAAAAGTAGACAGAAGAATTTAATATGTATTGAAAGTACTCTGGAACGGTCTTTGTATTTGAAGGTTGTGGTTGGCGGAACAAACATAACATTAGTATTTGCAATTCCACTTATTTGTGAAACCGAATCAGCCTGTATGTAGAAGCATATAATATGATCGTCGTGAAAGCGGCAAATTCACGGGTGCTTGCACCCTTGTGCTGAGTACAACGGAGAAAACGCTCCTCAATCCAGGCGGGAGTCGTCTCGAAAGAAACCAGCGAAAACATAAAGGCCACATTAGCAGAAAGACTATATGAATAAAATTCGCGGAATTCATCTTAATGGTTGGTTTGGGATCTTGTCTTTCTTTTGAGATGTCACCGTTTCTGTCTAGCTGGCGTCAAATCAGGCGTGACAGTTCACTTAGCCTATTGAATATTCCACCGAGCTTTTGTCACTACAATTGCGTTGTCCCATTAGAAATAAAGGGAAATATAGAGAACGTTATTTAACGATATCTTAGCATGCGTGTAATCATCAGCAATGTAATTAAAACAAGATATAAATAGAAAGGTACCGAGTACTGAATCTTGTAGTATCCCTTGCGCAGAGAGATGCGTTTTGATTTCGGAAACGCTTTCTCCGCTATAACTGGACATGGAACTATTAAAGGCACTGACGCTACTTATTAAGACAGTCTAAAATATTTTACACCATTACACCAACAACGTCTTGCCTGGATTATTCATGTATTTAATCGTCATCCTGGTGTTTGATGTAGATAAAATGTGAAACAGAAAACAACACACCCTGAGAACTAGGATCCGTGACATTAATACGCAGCCCAGTGGTAAAGCGATCGCTTGATGCGCGGTCGGTCTGGGATCAACCTCGTCGGTGGACCCATTTGGCTATTTCTCGTTACAGCCAGTGCTCCACAACTGATCTATCAAAGGCCGTGGTTAGTACTATCCTGCCTGTGAAATGGTGCATATATAAGATTCCTTGCGGCTAATCGAAAAGAGTAGTCCATAAAGTGGCGACAGCGGGTTTCCTCCCTCAATATCTGTGTAGTTCTTAACCATATGTCCGACGCCATATAACCGTAAATAAAATATGTTGAGTGCGTCGTTAAATAAACCATTTCCTTCCTTAATACGCATTTAGAAAATTAATCATGCTGACTACATGCTATTTAACACAATAAAGCGAGTAGTCTGCAATTAATTTATTTTTAGTATATCCTGCAAACTTCATTTTGAAGCTGTTCTGGAATGTCATGGCACCACTGTGACAGTTATTTCACAGAACGAATATTAGCTATAACGAAATGATTAACTCTTTGTCCACCAATAACGTCCAACGATACTGAATTTCACATGCTCATAGAATAAAATCGGTCCCGAAAGAGTTAAGTAAATTTCATTTAATACCGTGTAGTAACAATATGTAAGTTTTAAAACTGAACATACATGCTCCGTCATCCAACAATGTACAGTCTTTCTGCTGCTATTGATGATGATGATGATTTAGTAATCCAATGAAAGTTAAATCACGCTGTTCTAGGAATGCAGTCCAGTAGTTTGAGATTTTTTCAGAACCAAAACAGAACCCCGTCTCTTCGTTTCTTTCTTCTTTTTTTTATCGTTTTCTTTCATTTCTTCTATCTTTTTCTAACACTTGTACAATGTTTCCTGATTGGAATATTTAAGTTTTGCATTATGTTTACAGGAACCCATATCAGCTTTTGTCTTTAGAAGTCGTTGTTAATGTGTGCGTTGTGTAATTTTAAAAGGGGTAGAGTCTTAGAATTATATTTTATGCGTTATGTAAATTTTGAAAGGACCGGGGGCTTGTAACTGGAAGCAGTCGGAAGGGCCTACTAAACTTACGGTAGTAGGAAAGCTATACTAAAACGGGCCACTCGTAATTTTACTCCTCACCTAGGACAGGTGTTCATTTCCAGATTTACGACAGACTTTAGATCTATCCCAGACCAGCCGTGCCATAAACATAACATTAGTGTGTGCTATTAAAAAGTTGAAAGGTGGTATGAGTCTAAACCTATTGGTAACTAGATCTTTATATTATATAGGCCAAGCATTACTGAATTGTGTGCGATGTTACATGATCTTAGAAAACAAATGCACTGATCGCAATCTTCGTATGCTTGTCAATCAGTAATTACAGTTTTACGTTAATTGCGTGATCGATAGTTTGTCTAACGACACCTCAGCACATTTAATGAACTACAGCTATTTGATATGTAACATGGTTATTTCGACACTTCGGTGGGTGAGAGGTGAATGGATGAAGGGCGAGGGAAATCCGCTAGGCTGTTGCTGCAACACATGCTACTCCTTTCAAGCGATTTCCACCACAAAGAAAACATTGATATATTAGTCGTGGGGCACTAATTGGGAAGGATACAAAATTCAAGAACACCGAGGTCGATTGATTATGAGTTGACCCATCTTACCTCAAGAGAGAACTCTACCGCTGAACTACATATAGCCGTCTGTTGTCAACACGTGCTACAAGTAATTTCTATGGATCTCATTGGTGGAAACAAGATAATCCCATTGTCGAAAATGTATACACCTTTCGAGTTACAGTCATGTTCCTCTAGTATTACGTTTGCGGTACGCCAAAAGTACTCGTGTTTCGGGTTACTCTACTAAACCTTTCCTACGAGCGTCGGTGCACTGTGGTGAGGGACACGTAACATCAAAATATTTACGACTGCTTCGAGTTACAAGCCCCAGGAGCTGTATAAATAAAGACAGATGATAAAATCTAGCATTGGGTGTAAAATCTAAAAAAAAATAAAAACACGCGACCACCGAAGATACTCTTAAATAATTTTAGATTTTGTTTTAAAATAGTGGCTTTGAAAAGAGCAATTATTGTTGTTGGTATAGATTGTAGTTACACAACCATGATATTCGGTGTGATGGACACTTCTACTTAACATCTTATAATATATTATTACGCTTTTCAGATACAACAGTGCCAGCGGCAGTACACTAAACTCCATCTCGATGATCCGCCATACAGCGTCCAGTCATCGCCAGTCCCGAAACTCGGTCCGCGGCATCAGACCTTTCACATTTTGTCGAGATCCCGCTTCCAGACTGAGGCCGACGTCTCGGCATCCTCTCCCCGACTACTCACCTGTGACGTCATCAGAAACGATCGCTATGATGCGTCTTTGAACATGAATCCGCTCACGCTGATATCATCTCTACAGATCCGCGGATTCGGGGAGCCCAAGCTTCTGAACGTGGCCTTCACCCCGCGTTCCTCCGAAACACGTCCTTCTAGGGCGAGGACGAAGAGCCTGCCCAGAGACCCTTACCTTCATGAGAAGCTGAAGGGACAGGCCAGGCTGGACTATGAAATGGCCAACATCAGAGCTGACGCGTTCTGCGCGCAACAGCGCGGGATGTTCAGGACGGCATCTGCCGGTTTTCGTGATCGCGACGACATTTTTGTGGAGGAGGAAATGCGCGCGCAGATGCACCGCCCCGGCCAGAACGTGTCAAGCGGGTCGAGTAGCGGCGACACGGGTCAGCATCACCACGTGGACAGGCAGGAACTCTTTGGGCGGATACAGACGTGGATGGATGGGGTCAGAAGTGCGTTAGGTCTAGATGTATAACACGTACACACACCATTCTCTCTGTGTATCTGTCTGAGTATCTCTGAGTCGGACAGAACTTGAAAGGCAGGAACTCTTTGGGCGGATACAGACGTGGATGGATGGGGTCAGAAGTGCGTTAGGTCTAGATGTATAACACGTACACACACCATTCTCTCAGTGTATCTGTCCGAGTATCTCTGAGTCGGACAGAACTTGACAGGCAGGAACTCTTTGGGCGGATACAGACGTGGATGGATGGTGTCAGAAGTGCGTTAGGTCTAAATGTATGACACATACACACACCATTCTCTCTGTGTATCTCTGAGTCACATACAGGCGTGGATGGAGGGTGTCAGAATTGCGTTAGGTATAGATGTATAACACGTACACACACCATTCTCTCTGTGTATCTCTGAGTCGCATACAGACGTGGATGGAGGGTGTCAGAAGTGCGTTAGGTCTAGATGTATAACACGTACACACACCATTCTCTCTGTGCATCTCTGAGTCGCATACAGACGTGGATGGATGGTGTCAGAAGTGCGTTAGGTCTAGATGTATAACACGTACACACACCATTCTCTATGAGTATCTCTGAGTCGCATACAGACGTGGATGGAGGGTGTCAGAATTGCGTTAGGTCTAGATGTATAACACGTACACACACCATTCTCTCTGTGTATCTCTGAGTCGCATACAGACGTGGATGGATGGCGTCAGAAGTTCGTTTGGTCTAGATGTATAACACGCACACACACCATTCTCTCTGTGTACCTGTCTGAATATCTCTGAGTCGGACAGAACTTGTCGAGCGGGTTGTGTAACCACGAGGACAGGCAGGAACTCTTTAGACGCATACAGACGTGGATAGATGGTGTCAGAAGTGGATTAGGTCTGGATGTTTAACACGCGTATAATACACATCGTTCTCTGTCGTTCTCTCTGTGTATCGCTGTTTCTCTCTCTGTCTTATTTCGTTCTTTGTCACTCTCACTCGTACACACACAAACACACAGTCACATACGATGTCAGTAACAATCACTTAATTCACCCTAGAAAAAGACTCGGGGAAGAATGCTAATATATTGCATAAGAAGGATCTGGCTTGACAAAAAACCCCACAAAAAAACCATCAACAAAAACAAGAACAAAAACAACAAAACAAACAAAACAACCAACCAACCAACCAACCAAACAAACAAAACAAGAAAGCTTAACTCTAGTTGGGGTGTGGCTGCTGAAAGCGACATGTTTAACGACTGAATTAAATACTGCAGCCATCTGTTTAACTCAGTTTACATTTATAGAATGACCTAGAGAATGGTTGCTTGACACCACGATATATAAATTACTTTCGGTGTATTCTATACTTTGAACAAACTTAACAGAAGGTCCAATCTCGAATAGAATAATTATAGTCTAGTCAATGTAAGTAATTTGGGGACATAACCCAAAACAAACTGGAATATAATTTTGTCTTCAGAATTTATTTAAGAGGCGTCCCTAAAACAACATACAAACAATCCACCAAAATCATCCATGTGGAAATAATTTATATAAATCCAAGATGGCGTCCAGCGTATTTAACGTTGCGCGTATTTAACTTTTCGCGTATTTAACTTTGCAATGTGATAGAATTTAAAGAACATTTTTGAACCGTTCAAACATAAAAAAATAGTTTTGGGTGAATGGGAAAGCTATTTAATAAATTCCTTCATTTGCATAATTCCAATATTCGTCTACATATATGATTTTTCGATATTTCGAAGTTGTTTACATATTATTTGAGATAAGGAAGCTATTCCAAAAATAAATAAATTCCTGGTTTCATCAGACACTTCCTTCATTTGCGTAATTCCAATATGGCCGGCAAAATGCATCCAAATAGACAATTTTGCCATATATATCGCGATCGTCTACATGGTTTTTTAAAAATCTGGAATGTGTGTGTGTGTGTGTGTGTGTGTGTGTGTGTATATATATATATATGATCTGGAGATAATAAAGCTACTCTACATAATGTTGTATTCATTATATTGTCCTTTAGTTCCTTGGCTACCAAAAGTAAAATCTGAAAGAGAGCAAAGGCTGCGTTTTCTTATCTTATATTTCGAATAGCTGAATAAAAAATAATAAATAAATAAAACTTAGTAATTGTCTGTTGTTACTGTTCATGTGTTCCTAAGAAAATTGAAAATTACATTTTAAAAGGACATTCCTGAGTTTGCTGCAATTGTTAAGATGCTATCTACTAACAGAGACTTTTTAACGACTGTAATTACATATCAGATATATATTTCTGCATAAAATATTAGTGGCTGTATATTAAACGTGTTTCTGATCGTTCTAATATTAGTACTGTGTTAAATTTAATTATATTTCATAATATATTGTTTTCGTACGTACGAAATTATTTGAAGATAAAATCCAGTTTGGGTTTCTTACAAATATTAAGACGACCAGAAACACATTGAATATACAGACACTGATATGCTAAATAAGAAAATATATTTAATATGTAATTTTAACAATATTTTATTAGTCAGAAATATCTTACAATGCAGCAAACTCGGGAATGTCTCTTTAAAACAATCTACTTTTATCACAATCCATGAACTGAAGATTGATCTTTCAAAAGATTTTTGTAGTTACTGTTTATGCCTTTAAAACTGTATTATATTTCCAAAAAATATTACAATTTACTTCCTACCAAAAATTATTTTAGTCATTCAGTGGTGGGTAAAAAAATATTATACTGAAAGGCAAAAGTTATTGTGACACACAAAAGACAAAGATAATTGATGTTTTACTGCCGTGTATGAAACATTATAAGATGAAAAGAGAAATGTCCGAAGGTATGGAAACGAGCAATAGTCCATGAAAAGAGAAATGTCCGAAGGTATGGAAACGAGCAATAGGCCATGAAAAGAGAAATGTCCGAAAGTATGGAAACGAGCAATAGTCCATGAAAAGAGAAATGTCCGAAGGTATGGAAACGAGCAATAGGCCATGAAAAGAGAAATGTCCGAAGGTATGGAAACGAGCAATAGGCCATGAAAAGGGCGCACCTGTTATAACGTTTCATATACGGCAGTAAAAACTTATCATCAATTATCTTTGTCTTTTATATGTCACAATAACTTTTGCCTTTTAGTATATTAAAATTTAAAATAAAAATCAGTATCTCGAAGAAATTGTTATAAAAGTTCTGGATGGAATCGATATGATTCCATCACATTTTGTTGTCAAAATATATATGTTCTAATTTCTTTGAGATGAGTACACTCCATCAAAATGTAGCGTACCGTCAGAGTACACTGACAGTGCACACACTCAGGTGGAGGATCCTTCTTCAAGATAAATGAATGGGTCAAGTAGGTATGCTACTGAATGGATGGCATTATTTATGATAGTAAGTGTAAATTGTATTATTGATTGTTGTTGAATTCTACGTTTTAAGGGCATGAACAGTAACACCAGAAATCGTTAAAATATATATGCTGTGAATCGGTTGGACTTTCACCATCGATCATCGGGAATAATTGTGGGACAAATTGTAGTGTAATTTGTTTTGGGTCCAGCCCTATTTTCACTAGACTGATATGCATTCATGAAATCTGACTTATCGTTATTAAACCTAGTCAACACTATCTTTTGTGTGTATGTACATAACTAAGTGTGTGTGTGTCTTGTGTGTGTGTATGTGTGTGTGTGTGCGTGTGTGTGTGTGTACACTATTGTTTTATTATTTTAAGCATAACGGCTTGTATGTATATAACTACGTGTGTGTGTATTTGTGTGTGTGTATGTGTTTATGCGTGTGTTTGTGTGTGTTTGTGCGTGCGTGTGTATGTGTGTGTTTGTCTGACCACTAGCATGTGTGTGTGTGTGCGTGTGTGTTTGTCTGACCACTAGCATGTGTGTGTGTGTGTGTGTGTGTGTGTGTTTGTCTGACCACTAGCATGTGTGCGTGTGTGTGTGTGCGCGCGCGCTACATACCACGTGTTATATATTTGTATACGCACGTCCACAAAGGAGAGTATGATTTTACTGAACTACACTGTAACCACACCAGTCGTGTTAGTTCTACTATTCACACCGTAGTGTAAGTCGACATCCCTGATTGGCTAAATCTTAACACTCCTGTTGTGTTGACACACGGATAAACAGGTGGCTACATGTTTACCTGAATTTACACCTTTCACGTTTACATCGTAAAACTCTCTTTAAATGTCATATGTTCATTTGTCAGTTTTAAGTGATGTTTTAAATATATATATACATATATACTCTGTCAAAAAGGAAACGCATAGGTGATAGGGAACGAAGAAAAGTGTTTGATTTTACAAAATATCGTTTTGTTTTTTTGTACAACGTTGCTGAATGACCATGTTTGTTAATGTTCCTGGAATGGGACAGCATGCCCAAATGTACCCTAAAACAAATTTAACGCACGTTGTGGCACGTTCTGGCACGTGGTGCGACAATTGCAGGAAATCGTCGTGAAATGGTCAGATTTTGGCGAATGCACGTGAATCTCGGGGAAAAGATTTGGGGTAGTGATGGGTATTTAAAGATGCAATGCTCGCAATGATGCCTCATTTCCATGTCGACGTAGACAAGTTACAGAATGTCAAGACTAAACCTGCCGAATCGAAACATTGCAATAGGCCGCCTCCAGTTAGGTGAATCGCAGTCAGCAGTCGCACGCCACATGAACGTCAATCAGAGTACCATTTACGTTTCTGGGACAGGTACCAGCAGTTTCAATCAGCTGAAGACCGGCCCAGAAGTGGAAGACCTCGCATAACAACTGCAGCACAAAGATCCGGGTTCTGCACTCGCGTCACCGAACTGCCACAGCAACGAACACTGCTGGACGCATACCTGATTTGAGAAGGGTGTCTGCACAAACCATTCGGAACCGACTTCGAGAAGCTGGTTTACGGGCTAGGAGACCGTATGTTGGCCTCGTCCTGCGACGTCAACATCGACATTTACGTGTTCGCTGGTGCACGAATGTACAGGGGTGGAACTTGGGAAACTGGGGGCGAGTATGGCTCAGCAACGAGTCACGTTTCCTTCTATAGCGACGTGATGGACGACAACGTGCTTTCAGACGCCGCAATGAACGTTTTGCCAACAACTGCGTCGCCCAAGTTGACAGATTCGGTGGAGTGTCATGATGTGGGGAGCTATCTCATACACCGGCAGAAGTGAACTTGTATTCGTACAACCGGCCTCGGTGGCGTCGTGGTTAGGCCATCGGTCTACAGGCTGGTAGGTACTGGGTTCGGATCCCAGTCGAGGCATGGGATTTTTAATCCAGATACCGACTTCAAACCCTGAGTGAGTGCTCCGCAAGTCTCAATGGGTAGGTATAAACCACTTGCACCGACCAGTGATCCATAACTGGTTCAACAAAGGCCATGGTTTGTGCTATCCTGCCTGTGGGAAGCGCAGAGAAAAGATCCCTTGCTGCTAATCGGAAAGAGTAGCCCATGTAGTGACGACAGCGGGCTTCCTCTCAAAATCTGTGTTGAGTGCGTGCGTCGTTAAATAAAACATTTCTTTCTTTCTTTGTATTCGTACAAAGCAACCTGACAGCTGTACGCTACCGGGATGAAATTCTTCGCCGTCACATGCTTCCCATTTTGGATCGACAGAGAGAACTCTTTCAGCAGGACAATGCCAGGCCGCATACGGCACGTGTAACAATGGATTTCCTACAGAATGAGAACATTAATGTGCTGCCATGGCCATCAAGATCGCTAGATCTCAACTCCACTGAACATCTATGGGAAGAACTGGACAGACGTGTACGCCAGCGTGACCCGGAGCCTCAGACGCTTCCGTAACTCTGTCACATGCACTGTAGGAAGAATGGGCTAGGATTCCACGTGCCCGGATTCAGGAACTCATTCAGTCTATGCCAAGGAGATGTCGCGCAGTGATTGTTGCTGCTGGTGGCCACACAAGGTACTGATTTCAGCGCCCTCGTGCGACGCTGTTTGGTGACGAAGACGCCTCCACTGCCGTCGGTCCATAGCAAGAACATTGTCACATACTCATGTCACATTTTACTGTGATACGATCATAAATAACGAAATTATGCTACTTTGTATTAAAGAGATAATTCCATGAATATTTCGCCTATGCGTTTCTTTTTTGACAGAGTGTATACACACACACAAATTGCTGTCCAATGGCTAACCTAATAACTCACGTTTTAAAATTTGTGTTGTTTGTTGGTTGGTTTCTTCTGTTTTTATTGTTTGTTTGTTAATTTTTATCTTTTGTTTTGTCTTGTTTGTTCTTGGATTTCGCTCGTTTTGTAATTGAGATATTTCAATTATACAAGCTGTCTGGTTATAGCCATGATATAGTTTAACGAATTATCGCAAGATGAACTAAACTTGGCTCAAATCACAATAGCAGAACCTAGCACCTCACGTGACCAAGTTATTGTCAGCGGAATTGCACGGAAGCCCGACCTGTGTAGTCAGCGAAATTAAGAAAACAATCCAACCGATGTCATATGTCACTGACCACACTGGCTGGCTGTGATTATCCCTGCCCTTTAGAGGATGGTACATTCTTCCTGTGTTATGTGTAGCAGGACTGTCACTCCTATAGGGTGTATATTACCAAATCAAATCCCATAGACGACAATAGTTACATATGTGGCTCAAACTCCTACCCTACCTGCAGCGTATCAATCAACATAAACATAACGGATATAAATACTACCACACCCACCCTTAAAGCGAATCGGAAAAAAATGGGGGTAAAGACACTCATTTTAGAGATAACGGGTAGCGTCTATGACTACTCTAGTTCCGCACAAAATTTAAGTAGTTTTCGTATAGGTACCCCATACATGTTTCAAGCACAAGGCTACTTGACACTGGTACTATATGAACAAAATTACATACATATTTTGCCTAGATGATTTTCTTTTTTTACAACCAACACACTCACATTTATCACCAATCACAGGACTTGTGGTGTTAACGTCTCTATTAAACTTTCGATGCACCTCAAACTTTGACCCAACAAGTTATTTGGTTTAGTACTACTTAAAGCTAGTTTGACAAGTCTAAATCTGCAAAAGTCGGAGCTAATTGCAAAGTTAAACAATTGTGTTGACATGAATCGCTGTCCAAACAGGTGTTCGTGAAATTTGGACATCTGTCTTACCCCACGGGAAGGAATGAATTTTTTTTAAATTTTACGACGCACTCCAACAGATTTCAATTACGGTTATATGTCTTAGCATCTCACAGATAACGAAAGTAAACCGCTGCCGCCACACATCGGGCTACTCGTTCCAATTAGCAGCCACACATAGGACAGTGCATACCATAGCCTATGTTACACCCGTTGTGGAGCACTGGTTGGAATGAGAAATAGCTCAATGGGCCCACTGACAGGGATCGATCTTGGATCGACCGCGCACGAGGCGAAAGCTTCAATTTACCACTGGACTACGTCCCGTACACTGGATTAAGACAAAGTCAAAGGAATGTCTTGAGAATATCATGGCTGTTCCGATGGGTGACCGCTATTAGGAGGACTGCCACATTCCAGGACCATATATTTTCTTACTTCGCCTATAGGAGGACTGCCACTCCTAAGGCTGGATGGACAAATCTAAACCTGCAGCAGACAGCGATGACTGGAACGTTAAACAGTTGTATTGACAAGAACTCAAGAATCACTGTCCAGTGAACATCTGTCGTGCCCCACTGGCATGAGCATTGACGATAGTGGTCAAGTATGTTGTTTTCAGCTAAACGATGAAAAGTATGTACAAGATTTTTACAAAAAAGATGTACAACATTGGCGGATCCAGACGGGGTGATAGAGGGTCCCCATTTGAAGTGCCCTTTTTAATAACATTAAAAAAGATCATCATCCACAAAACTAAATTGCCTAAAAATGTGTCTCTAAGCATCCTTATTTGAAGTTTCCGAGGGGCATACCTCGAATCCCCTTGGAAATTTCGTCCATTTGCCTTCGACAAACTCAAATGTGTTGTTTTAGTTCAGTGATAAGGCCGAACGCTTGGTAGCGCTCGCTAAACTGGTATTTGCTCATAACGGTAAACAAATGATGTGGGAAAGAATAGAATGGAAACCTGTGAGACTGTTAACGAGCGGTGGCCCTCCTGAACACGAAACTGCTGTGTGGGCCTATGCGGACCACGTACGGGTACCAGGAAGTCACCCCGCGACAGACCAAGAACCAACCAACTACGGCGTTTATTGGGATGTGTTGTTTGTCGTTACAAATAGATCCAATATTGACTAAAACGTGACGTCACAACCTCAACCCCCTCACTCTCACCATGCAGCTTTAAATACAACGAGTTTCAGCACTTCATGCCGCACATTTTCATCTGCAGCACGCAGTGTCACACCATAATAATTATGTGACCATTTTTGGCTTGGATTAATAACACGAATCTATATTCATTGTATAATATTCACAGTTCTAAGTTGATACGTTTACAATGGAATTATTTGTAGTACTTCGTTTGTGTTTTGTTATACTGTGCAATGTTGTAGGGATCGAACCCCTGTACCGAATACGTCTGAACGACCAGTCTGTGAGGTTCGTCACCATCGTAAGGTCAAGGCCACTGGTTCTTCGGACAATGATCATACGAAGTATAAAGAGGACGCAAGAGCAAGACAGGATGTTTTTCCTAGCAGGTCAGTCTCGTTTAATTTATATTAGTAAAGCTTCGCTTGATACTATATAGTTAATACAAAACAACAACAACAACAACAACAACAAATATGCATAGGCACTCTCTCTCTCTCTCTCTCTCTCTCTCTCTCTCTCTCTCTCTCTCTCTCTCTCTCTCTCTCTCTCTCTCACACACACACACACACACACATACATACATACATACATACATACATACATGTACTGAGTCAAATTAAAAACTTGACAACCGTTTCATCTTGGCTAATTAGCAAATATGACAGAACATGTTAAATAAGATTTTTTGTTTTTAATTGTATGACATCCAAAGAAAGAATAGAAATAAATGTTGAGTCAAAAATCTTTTCGATGCGCCCACAGCATTCGTCAAAACCACAAACAGTCAAAATGGTAATTCAAAAGCAGGGTCGTCTGATGAATTCACAAGTTCAGTAGCGCGTATGCCCTCCATGTGTACCCACAACCGCAAGGCAACGCCTCCTCGTTGACTGCCTGATGCGTATAAAGGCTGAATTAGGGATACTGCGCCATTGTTCCACTAATGAGGCACGAAGTTCCTGCAAAGTCTGTGGAGGGTTCCTGAGAGTGCGCAAGCGTCGTCCAAGCACATCCCAGACGTGCTCGATGGGATTCAGGACGGGCGACCTTGAAGGCCAATCCATTACATTGATGCTCGCGTTCCTCAGGTCATCCCTTGTCAAGATGGCCGTGTGGGGTCTGGCGTTGTCATGCTGAAAGATCAGGCCTGGACCAAGTTCCTGAGCTGGCACATGGTCGCGGTATGCAGCAGCGTTGAGGTTGCCACGGATGACAAGAATTCGAGAACGGCCATTTCCACAGAAAGCACCCCAAACCATTACACTTCCGCCTCCGAATCTGTCAACTTCACTGACACAACACTGAGCATGACGTTCACCACGTCGTCTCCAAACCCTCTGCCTGCCATCGGCAAATCTCAGTGTCAATCTTGATTCGTCGCTAAACACGACTCTATTTCATTCCCTCTGAGTCCATCGCAAGTGGCGTTGTGCCCACAGTTGACGTTGACGTCGATAAAATTGGGTGAAAATGGTTCCAACATATGGGCGCCGTGCGTGGAGATGAGCGGTTTGCAGCCGATTTCGGATGTTTGCGCGGACACCCGACGTCTGAAAGGTTCATTACTCGTTGCTGTAGCTGTCATGAAACGGTTGCGTAGTTGACGTAACACAATATGACGGTCATCTGCCTGTGACGTGTGTTTTTTTCTGTTGGAAATAATCTCCGTAATTCAACATAATTTCTGTCTTTAATCCTGTTATTGGCTGAAATAAAGTTTCCCATGATGAATTTGAAGTCAAAAGTCTTCTTATCCAAGACGCTTTTTTTTTTTTTTTTAAATTATTGCCAGCGCCCCTTGTTTACAATTAGAACAACACATGCCAAGGGTAAAACATGAGTTGTGTACATAAAAATAATAAAACAACATAATATAATATTTTAGGGTACTGGCTTCCAAACCCCACCCCAATGCACCCCACCTCCTCTCCATCCCCGCCTCTTTGCCTCGTTAGTTTGCATTTTGAATGATAAAATACCTCTTTGGAAAACATTTAACTACCAATCCAAATAATTTTAGTTTTTGAATAGTTAATTTACAAACCAGACACATTAGCATATTGGTCTAATATTCTTACAGTCCTGTCCAGAGATTTGGGAATCCAGCTGAAATGAAAGTTGTATCATCTGAATACTCAGATATTACATATTCTTCACCTTCACCTTTAATTTCTATGGACTTTCTAATTAATGTTGTTAATATCTGAGCACACATTGTAGAAATATAGGGCACCTCTTTCTAATTAATGTTGTTAATATCTGAGCACACATTGTAGAAATATAGGGCACCTCTTTCTTATTAATGTTGTTAATATCTGAGCACACATTGTAGAAATATAGGGCACCTCTTTCTAATTAATGTTGTTAATATCTGAGCACACATTGTAGAAATATAGGGCACCTCTTTCTTATTAATGTTGTTAATATCTGAGCACACATTGTAGAAATATAGGGCACCTCTTTCTAATTAATGTTGTTAATATCTGAGCACACATTGTAGAAATATAGGGCACCTCTTTCTTATTAATGTTGTTAATATCTGAGCACACATTGTAGAAATCTAGGGCACCTCTTTCTTATTAATGTTGTTAATATCTGAGCACACATTGTAGAAATATAGGGCACCTCTTTCTTATTAATGTTGTTAATATTTCAGCACACATTGTAGAAATCTAGGGCACCTCTTTCTTATTAATGTTGTTAATATCTGAGCACACATTGTAGAAATCTAGGGCACCTCTTTCTTATTAATGTTGTTAATATTTCAGCACACATTGTAGAAATATAGACCACCTCTTTCTAATTTAAAGCTTTCAGATAAGAAACCTTTTTACATTACTCTAGATTTTGAATTTGTACAAAATATTTGCACCTATTGTTTTATTGATGTTTTAATATTAAAATGATCTAAAGTTTGTTCAATAAATTTCCATGACACAGAATCAAAAGCTTTTTCCATGTCAGTTAAAAGCAACAAGCCAGGGATTTTGTGTAATTCAGTATATTTCATAATATCGTTAATTAGTCTAATGTTTTCACCTATTTATCGGGATGTTGTTGTTAGACATAAACTACAACGTAATGCTAGTACAAACTCAGCATTTGTTTCTTCTAAGACGTTCTACACAGTGTGCGCTTTTCACCAGTATAATTTTAATACAAAACGTTTATTTTAAATGTTTCGTTCATCACAGGAGTGGACAAGATAGACTACATGTCATGTCTCGGGATGAAAGCGATGTTCACAGCTACGAAAGACAAATCTGTCCGGATGGGAAAACCGGGCAGAACCAAAATAGCGCTAATTAAAGAAATGGCAGCGGTGTAAGTTACATATTATGAAAACCCCCAACATGTTATTATTAATCCAAATCAGGCGTCCCCACCCCCGTAGGCGTATCTGTCGACAACTCAATTAAAAAACATAATCCATTTCGTGGTGGAAAAAAGAAGCAAAGAGAGCGTAGAACAATTGGTTTGACTTTATTTGAATATTCAATTAGCCAATTATCCCAGTCGGGGGATCGCCATGTGTGTTTGTGTTATCACGTGACAAGGTCAGTTGTCATTTTGAGCGAGGTTATCACGCAAAGCCATAGTAAACGATAAAATAGATTTCATTAAAATTAATTTATAAGAAAGATTAATATTTTTAACATTGAAAATATTCGTCAATTTATACATTTATTTAACATAGTAATAGATATTAATTGTGTAAACAATAATTTGACCATTTGCATAGGTAGCCTAGAAGGAAATAAACCGCTATTGAATTATCGTTTAGTTTAGACTTCAGCTGGTAGCAAATAGTCTTGATCATACAAAGCGTTTGTTATAAGTAGGCGTAAAAACCATGTTGTTGATCGTCATAAATGACTATGAATAGATCACCCATGACACAAATGAAAATTCCATGACCCGTACGAACCAGGTATATCTGGCCACTGGATACCTCAAATTATTTGTTTTGGTCCGCTATGTTAAAAAACCCAAATATGGTACCACTGGCAAATATACTTCTTTATGTCACTAAATCGTATTGCGCAACTGCCACCTGTGGGTCACACTAGGGGAGCAATTAACAGTTACAGAATTACTGGCAGCAGATGAAAGGTGGAATTTCAGATACCGACGGATTAAACGTCTTGTTGATTGTGGAGTGACTGGACATGCCAAAACATTTGGTAGCCCGGCGGCCTACCGGGGTTAGACAACTGGTAGTCCGAGTGAGAAATCGGTAGCCAAAACAGCCCGGGCTACCGTTAAGGTCAAGCCCTGATAGTGTAAGCCCCTCAGCTAACAAAAGGAACAATGGTGAAAACATCAATTCAGCTTTATTTACTGCAACAGATAAACAGCCACAATAGCCCAACAGCAATCAACATCATTATCTAGTAGATCCTGTCTGGTGTTCAAGTGAAGCCGAGATGAGAAATTAGCAAACGTCGTGTAATAGAAATGCAGACATAAACTTAAAGAAACATTCCTGAGTTTGCTGCATTGTAAGATGTTTCCGACTAATACAATATTTCTACGATTAAACTTACATATTAAATATATTTTCTTGTTTAGAATATTAGTGTCTGTATATTCAATGTGTTTCTGGTCGTTTTAATATTTGTAAGAGGCCCAAACTGGATTTTATCTTAAAATAATTTCGTACGTATGAAAAAAAATATTTTTTAGGAAATAAAAGTGAAAATTAATCTAGTACAAATATTAGAACGATCAGAAAAACGTTTAATATACAACCACTAATATTCTAACCAAGAAAATATATTTAATATGTAAGTTTAATCGCGGAAATATTTTATCAGTCAATAACATCTTAAAACATTACAGCAAACTCAGGAATGTCCCTTTAAATTAATTTGCTTTAAAAACTTTAATTTTTAAACAAACTTTATGTTACTATTAGTGAAGTGTGACGTTAAAGGGACATTCCTGAGTTTGCTGCATTGTAAGATGTTTTCGACTAATAAAATACTTCTACGATTAAACTTACATATTAAATATATTTTCTTGTTTAGAATATCAGTGTCTGTATATTCAGTGTGTTTCTTGTCGTCTTAATATTTGTAAGAAGCCCAAACTGGATTTTGTCTTCAAATATTTTTTAGGAAATAAAATGAAAATTAACCAAGTACAAATATTACAACGTTCAGAAACACTTTTAATATGCAGCCACTAATATTCTAAACAAGAAAATATATTTAATATGTAAGTTTAATCGTAGAAATATTTTATTAGTCGATAAAATCTTAAAACATTGCAGCAAACTCAGGAATGTCCCTTTAAGCTTACGTTTTTACTATCAATTATTATACACCATGATACTATCAGCCAAGTTTTGGTGTTAATATGTTGTTGTGGGGTAGACTGTGTTGAAGGGACTGTCATGAGTGTGCAGCAATTGTAACGTTTCTCACTAATACAGCCTTTTTATGATAAATATAACATATTTAATACAATTTTATGTTTTCAATACCAGTGTTTGGCGTTTGTTCTCGTCTAATGTTTGTAGTAACCCAAACAGGATTTTATCCACAAATAATTTCGAATGTACAAAAGTATATATATATACAGGTAAAAAAAGTAAAACAATTAGCACATGACAACAACACACTGGAGATAAAGACTGTGATGTTCTAACGAAGTAAAGATTAACAAGTTTAATATGTAATTGTATTAAAAAAAACATGTAAAGGCCTTATTGGTCGGAACCATATTGTAATGGATACAGTTTGAACGACAACAACGTCATCAGTGATGAAGACCCTATCTCTGCTCAATGTAGAGTTGAATAGTCATTTGGCATAATAGTGGTTGATTCCATGGAGTTTTATCTAGTCCTTCGTTAAAGGAGGACAGCCACTCCCGAAGAGATACTTCCTGCACCGCCCATAGACTAGTTTATTAAATAAAAACTAGCACAGGGCAGAACTCACTAGAGTAAATATTGCACTCAGGAATCATCGTCAAAACAGTAATGATACCAGGTGTTCAGGTATACATTGTACAGCTAATTAATACTTACTTGAGTTTGGAGCAGTAAAGGACACATGAACACTGTATAACAGTAGGTTCTAGGTTCATTGGGCTAGAACATTATTTATACGGTTTAGCATTTCAGGGCCGTTAGAGCCGGGGGACTGGAGGGGGGGGGGGGGGGGGGGGGGGGTTGATAGAAACTCAATAGCCTATGTGTATTTTTGTGCTGGGTTGTCGTTAAACATTGTGTTCTTGTAGACTTAAAGTCCCGAGAAAAAGACTGGCCGACACCATCGATAAACTCTTACAGGATATTGGCAAGGAGATGATGAGTCTGGGCGGGGCCGACTCCGGCCTCATCGACCTGTCCACCAAGGACGACAACTGTGACAGGCTGGTCAACATCAACTGCGACAGCAACTCGAGGTACCGCACGGCGGACGGCAGCTGCAATAACCTCGGCAAGCCGGTCTGGGGGCGAGCGTTCATCCCCATGAGGCGCTTCGTGAAACCCACTTATCAGGACGGTCAGCACAGTACAGTATTACGTGTGAATAGTGCAGTATTACGTGTGATTAGTAGGCCCCTACAGTATTGTGTGTGATTAATACAGTGACATGTGTGAATAGTACAGTATTGTGTGTTAATAGTGCAGTATTTTGTGTGAATAGTGCAGTATTTTGTGTGAATAGTACAGTATTATGTGTAAATAGTACAGTATTGTCTGTGAATAGTGCAGTATTGTGTGTGAATAGTACAGTATTGTGTGTAAATACTAGTAGTACAGTATTGTGTGTGAATAGTACAGTATTGTGTGTAAATACTAGTAGTAAGTATTGTCTGAATAGTACAGTATCCAGTGTGAATAGTGCAGTATTGTGTGCGAATAGTACAGTACTGTGTGTGAATAGCACAGTATTGTGTGTAAATACTAGTAGTACAGTATTGTGTGTGAATAGTACAGTATTCAATGTGAATAGTACAGTATTCAATGTGAATAGTACAGTATTGTGTGTGAATAGTACAGTATTATGTGTAAATAGTGCAGTATTGTGTGTGAATAGTACAGTATTATGTGTGAATAATACAGTATTGTCTGTCAATAGTACTGTATTATGTGTGAATAGTACAGTATTGTGTGTGAATATTATAGTATTCTGTGTGAATAGTGAGATAGTGTGTGTTAATAGTTCGGTATTGTGAATGAATAGTATAGTATTGTGTGTGAAAAGTGCAGTATTGTGTGTGAATAGTACAGTATTCTGTGTGGATAATGCAGTATTGTGTGTGCATTGTTGTGTATTGTGTGAATAGTGCAGCATTGTGTGTGTGTGTGTGTGTGTGTGTGTGTGTGTGTGTGTAGTGCAGTAGTGTGTGTTAATACAGTATTTAGTGTGAATAGTCCAGCATTATGTGTGAAAAGTATAGTATCGTGTGAATAGTGCAGTATTGCGTGTGGATAGTACAGTATTGTGTGTGAATAGTCCAGCATTGTGTGTGGAAAGTATAGTTTTGTGTGGATAGTACAGTATGCTGTGTGAATAATACAGTATTGTGTGTGAATAGTCCAGCATTGTGTGTGAAAAGTATAGTTTTGTGTGGATAGTACAGTATGCTGTGTGAATAATACAGTATTGTGAGATCAACAATTTGTTTGGCCCGCTAAAGGGACATGTATTGCTTTATTTTAATGATTATTTTAAAATGTAGGTGTATCTGAACCCAGGACTCTGTCTGTGGTGACCACGCCGGACGGTCGGGCTAAGTTTCCTCTGCCGAGCGCGCGCATGGTCAGTCGGACGCTGCACGAGACCAATCAGAGAAGTTCGTTAAATTCTGTCACTCACATGGTGATGCAGTGGGGGCAGTTTCTCGACCACGACATCACAAGCGCGCCAGAACAAGAAGGCGAGTAAGGCTGCGTGTTCTGTAGCGTTCTGTAGTGAAACGCTTAACGTAAACTGAATGTGGTATTCATAGTACCAAATGTCTATTCTTAACATTGTACCAAGTTTAAATGACCAAAAGCTTGTATGAGTATATCGTTGTAAACGCTTATCAACAGACAGTATAATAGTTTTGGGACAGTAGTGGCCATTGTAAAACATGGACGTTGTTTTTCACGCTAAATTTTAAAATATCATATCGTGTTATGCTGCAAATGTTTGTTGCCTGAAGCATGAAGGACATGCACATGTGTATTGTTTCAGATGACTACCATTTAGAAGAAAAACACTATTTGACAACACTGATATTTTCTCAATGTCACATTTTATTACTTGGTGTTGTACCAAATATACGTAAACTGTTTTAAATGATTACTATATAGGGCAAAATAGCATCCATTTTCAGAATAGTCATTTCAGTTTATTTTGACCAATGGGTCTTAGTGACCCACAAAACACTTCCAAACATAGTTCCCGAAATTGGCAAAAATTGAACAATAATCCATTAATAATCAATTACATACATACTGTGTTTTTGGAAAGTAAAATGTTTTAAGTATTTTCTGCCAAACACTTTGAGGTGTTTTTTTATATGTACATTAAACATGTGAAAAATAAACAAGCATATTCAAGATTTCAAGGAGCGGGATTTAGCTCAGTCAGTTGAGTGGTCGCTTGAGGTGCTTGTGTCGCAGGATCGAACCACCTCGGTGGATTCATTCAACTGATTGGTGTTTTTCTCGTTCCAACCAGTGCACCACAACTGGTCAAAAGCCGTGGTATGTGCTTGCCTGTCTGTGGGAAAGTGCATATAAAAGATATCTTGCTGCATTAAGAAAAAATATAGCGGGTTTCCTCTGATGACTTCGTATCAGAATTACCAAATGTTTGACATCCAATAGCCGATGATTAATAAATCAATGTGTTCTAGTAGTATCGTTAAACAAAACAAACTTTAATTTACTTTTTGTCAGGATTTCAAATAACGTTTGGTTCTGTTTAGTTCGACAAAATAATTTAAATGTTTTTCTCACACCCGTTGGTGAGAACATTAATCGTTATTTTTGGTAACACATACCGTTATCACATATTAGTTTGATAAAAGTTTCAAAACATACGACTGGCTGCACCTAGGTGATGACCAGATCGCCAATGTCATACCATCCAATGAAAAAGGTACGATCGAAATCGATTACACTGTGACCTATAGTTAATCAGCACTAGATTAGTCTGTGACGCATAAGTTAGCTAGGGCTGTAAAAAATGTTTGAGTCGGAAAAGACGCTTAAATTTGATTAAAACCTGGTTTGTGAGTATATGTAAGAAATAGAATACTAAATTCGTGTCTGTTGTTTAAAAACGTACCCAACTTGCTTTGTTCTTTAAAACAACTCGTTGTAAGATAAATAGTATCTAACGGACACTCGTATAATATCCTCTGTATTTAGTATTTGATTTTTTTAATGCTAATTAAATAACACATGTTATTTCTGTATTAAACAAAGATATTGTTGCAAGCAATTAAATAAAGAGTAATTTAAACTAAACAACCCTGAAGTCATTCATTCGTACTCGTTGTCAGCTGCACTCGGTCATGCTACTTGTATCATATTACTGTGTAAACTACTCCCAGCGAGCAATAGACGCGATTGACCACAACCTCCCCATGGCTACTAGTGGAGACAAGGTGGAGTGGTGGTACGGTCTAACCTTATTTGTTATCTTAAACTGGCATGTTACACTTAATCCTATTTATCATGTAACCATCGTTTCTATTGACAGAATATGATGACGGCTAAAGCAAAGTCATACCCTGCTACTATAATTCGTCCCCCCAGATGGTACCGACCGACCCCTCTGGCTCATGGACTACTAGCAGGATATGATTTTTAACGTCACTCATGTGACGTCACACGCATAGTTACATTAAGACCACCGCAGACCTTTGCAACAAGGTGCAATTTTTGTTGCATGCAACAAAAATTGTACGTCGTTGCATCGCGTGCGCTAGTCTGCGATGTAATTTTTGTTGCATGCAATTGAAATTGCTCCGATTTTATTGCATGTAATTGCATCTAATCGCACGATGTCGCAAACGTGTGCGCCTTCAATGCAACAAAACGTTGACGCAATAATTTAAACTGCCAATGAACGGATAGATAGTGATCACATGACTCAAAATGGCAGCCTCCAGCAGCATGTGGTCTACAGAAAAAGAGGATGAATTAGTGGTGATGTGGCAGACAATGCCATGTCTTTTTTGACACAGCATCCCCTGAATATAGCAACGAGGCTAAAAGAGCGATCTGTCTTGCAGATGTGGAATCTGCGCTTAGAATACCAGATAGGCTATGTTTATATAGGTTTTCTACACAAATTGTGTGCTTATATCTTAAAGGACCAAAAAGCGTGTGGGACGAATTCAGTGCTACTTTACGTAAATTCAGTCTTCTACGGCATAACAAATATGTTGTAGAACATATCTCGATGACCAACGCCGAAACAAATACGGGGAAAAAAAACGTCATTTTGACTGTCACGTGATCACTGCTAGATTAAAATTGCTGGTTGTTGCATGTCTGTGCGGATTAGTGCAACGAGAAAAAAAGTTGCTTGCAATCATGTAATTTCAATTGCATGCGACAAAGTTGCAAATGTCTGCGGTGACCTTTACAAAATCGCTCATTTGACCTCTAGGTGATCGTACAAAGTGGCTGAAATAACAGAAATAATAGTTTTTTCCCTTATTTTTATGGTTTGCAGGATAAAGATAATAACTAGTTAATGACGTCACATATCTCCGTTATCCTGTTCAGGCCCAATGAGAATTTCCCATTCTTACCTTCACAGGATAAAACAGATATCCGACGTCATTAACTAGTTATTCTCTGTGTAAGACATCTGAAATCAGATAACTCGTGTACTACTATACATTATAAACGAGATTATCTCCCATTTACCCTTGCTGTAGGTATTGATGGGTCTGTACCCACGTGCTGTATTGATGACGTCAGCGACAGTTCAAGATCGAGAATCAACATGGATCCTGGTCTTAGGTGTGTATATTAAAACATTTTTTAACTGGTAACAATAATACTAATCACCTTCTGAGCCAGTCAGTTAGCCTGCTTTTTAATGTAGTAATTTTTATGTGCTACAAAGATTTAACCAGACTGAGTTCGCAGTAAAACGTCGCTAAGGCACAAGTGTTAAACGACTTTTATTTGCCAAATATATCACTGGCAGTCTAACAATTATGAATAATTCGAAGAAACAAAATATCAAGCCAGACTCAAAGGCACAACGCTGCCTTTTACCCTTAGCCCATACACGATTCCTTGAGTGAAATCTGCCTTGGCCGATGTCATTGATCAGTCTGAGTTGTTATTAATACGCGTCTGTTTTGTGTCTGGTTTTGACTTTGCTTTGTGCGCATGTGTGTGTATGTGTGTGTGTGTGTGGCGTTCACATTTTGTAGCAACACGAGTTCCATTATACCCTAGATTTAAGTATATTATCGAAAGCATCGTCTTTAGACTTCAGCAGATTTCAGCAGAGATATTTTTTCTTCCATCAGGGACATCTGCTTCCCTATTGACATTCCTCCCGGTGATCCACACTTCCGTAGATCGTGTCTGAGTTTCGTTCGCTCCATCCAAGTGTCAAACGCAGACTGTCAGTCTGGTAGGTATGACGTCACGCGCATGCTCAGAACTCTCGGATATGAGATGGGTAGGTGGGTAGGTATGAATGTGGATTTGCATGGTTCTATCATGACTGACATTAGTAAAACATATCTAAATATAATTTCATAGAATATTTTATAGTGGCAGTCCTCCTACATGCTATGCAAGGATGTAAGTCTTAGATAATCTTCTGGGAGTGGCAGTCTTATATACCGTGGAATGATGCAAGTATGTGAATGAACGAATGAATGTTTAACGACACCCCAGCACGAAAAATACATCGGCTATTGGGTGTCAAACTATGGTAAATAAAAACAGTACAAGAATGAATGAATGAATGAATGAATGTTTAACGACACCCCAGCACGAAAAATACATCAGCTATTGGGTGTCAAACTATGGTAAATAAAAACAGTACAAGAATGAATGAATGAATGAATGAATGTTTAACGACACCCCAGCACGAAAAATACATCGGCTATTGGGTGTCAAACTATGGTAAATAAAAACAGTACAAGAATGAATGAATGAAATGAATGAATGAATGAATGTTTAACGACACTCCAGCACGAAAAATACATCGGCTGTTGGGTATCAAACTATGGTAATGGTAAAACAAAGTGATGAAATACAAACAGTAAGTGCAAGTATGTGAAGAATCTCCTTGGAGTGGCAGTGGAATAATGCAAGTATGTAAAGAATCGTCTGGGAGTGGCAGTCCTCCTGCAGGCCATGAAATAATGCAAGCATATAAATAATCCTATGGGAGTGACAGTCCTCCTGCAGGCCATGAAATAATGCAAGCATATAAAGAATCCTATGGGAGTGGCAGTCCTCCTACAGACCATGCAATAATGCAATTATGTAAAGAATCGTCTGGAGTGGCAGTCCTCCTACAGACCGTGGAATGATGCAAATATGTAAAGAATCCTCTGTGAGTGACAGTCATCCAAAAGACCGTGGAATAATGCAAGTATGTAAAGAATCTTCTGGGAGTAGCAGTCCTCCTATAGACCGTGGAATCAGACTTTCGTTTTTGACGGGCGCGAGCGCTATCACGCCCGTGAACCCCCGTCAGCTCAATCTGACGGGCGCGAAATAACGCGCCCCTAAATTGAACAAATGGCGCTTGTATTGTTGTTGTTTTTCAACTGTGCCATTTTAATTGTTTATTGAATCCAATCCACAACGCCACCAACCTTTCCATTCTGTTCACAAAGAACTTCCTAGAATACTTTTTATAAATTGAAACACGATTGGTTTACACTGAGCCAATCAGCTAGGAGTTCACTTATTATTAAAGGGACATTTCTGAGTTTGCTGCACTTTTTAAGATGTTATCGACTAACAGAGACTTTTTAACGATTGTAATTAAATATCAAATATATTTTTCGGCATAAATATTAGTGGCTGTATATTAAACGTGTTTCTGATCGTTCTGATATTTGTACTAGGCTAAATTTCATTTTATTTCCTAAAATATATTTTTTCGAAATCCAGTTTAGGCTTATTTCAAATATTAAGACGACCAGAAACACATTGAATAAACAGACACTGATATTCTAAACAAGAAAATAAATTTAATATGTAACATTAATAGTAGAAATATGTTATTAGTCGGAAGCATCTTACAATACAGCAAACTCAGGAATGCCCCTTTAAGATCTCGTCGGTTTTGTTGTGTTTAATTTCGTACAATGCAGGTAACATCGCAAAATATATTTTACACTGTCGTCGTTTTGACCACGTACAGAAAACATAATACGGTAGGTGCGTTGTCCAATAATTTTATGATGTGTATAATGTTTATACATGTTGATATGACAGTAAACGCGTACACCAACACATTTTATTTTTAATAAAACAGGTTTTGTTTTCGTTAATAGCATAGCGATGTACTCCAGATATTTCTAATTTCTGTTTCACGATACTGCCACGTGATTTAAAGCCAAGGGCATTGACCTTGGTAGAGTCAGATTTCTAGTACATGTAATCGGTTGACGGGCACTTGAAACAAACCTACACCGATTTAATTTCAACTCAGTAATTCGAATTTACAGAGTGTAAAGCATGTATATTTTAAAATTAAATTTACATTAGGTTGGTTTTGTTTGTTTGTTTGGTTTCTTTTTTTTCTTTTTTTTTTTTTTGGGGGGGGGGGGGGGTCGAGTTAGAAGTATAATAAATGACGTGTTAACTACAGTACACCGATAATCAAAGTTAATCCTGTTTGTAAAAATATATATTTATAAAAATTGTAGTAAGATATATTTGGGTAGAAAACAATAGATGTTGACATTTTCTGTTATGACGTTATTATTATTTTTTTTAAATAGAGAATTTGCAGGTACATAACATGTATATTATGATATCATGATAAATGTGATAACCCTTTGCCATGTGGTTGTTACACTTTTACATTCATTTCACAGGTTTGTGTACATGAAGAAATCATATCATTCTGCGATGAAAACTAAAATTATTGTACTTGTTTAAATAAATCAGAATAAGCACAAACAAATCAGTTTCAATTCCTTATTCATAAATAGTCAACAGATTATCATGATTCGGAATTTTAATGCAACATGATATGCATATTAATACATAAGAAATCGACAAATGCGTTCATGGTGTTTCTTTTTCTTGACCCATTCCTTCCATCTTTGAGAACAACCATCATATTAGTTAATTTAGGATATTTATTTTGAAAACACAAAACATTAACCATTAAGATATTTAATTTAGAAACTATTGCTCGTCAAACTTAATCATGTTCATGGGTGCAGTTCCTCTCGGTCTCTTGCTTCTAATTTTGATTATTTTGAGGGGTGCGATTTTTCTCTCCTCTGCATTTTGAGGAGTGTGATTTCCACCCCTCTCGTAAGCATTTTGAGGAGTGCGATTTTTAGCACTCCTGGGTTTTTCAAAAAAGAAAGTCTGTGTGGAATGATGCAAATATATAAAGAATCTTCTGGGAGTGGCAGTCCTCCTATAGACCGTGGAATGATGCAAGTATGTAAAGAATCGTCTGGGAGTGGCAGTCCTATAGACCGTGGAATGATGCAAGTATGTAAAGAATCGTCTGGGAGTGGCAGTCCTCCTACATGTCACATAAGGACGCAATTCTGTAGATATTCTCATGGGAGTGGCAGTCCTCCTATAGACCGTGGACGGATGTAAATATGTAAGGAATCTTCTGGGAGTAGCAGTTCTACATGTTGTGCAATGATAGAAATCTGTAAAGAATCTTCTGAAAGTAGCAGTTCTCCTATAGGCCATGGAATGATGCATGTAAAGAATCTTCTGAGAGTGACAGTCCTCCTACAGACCGTGTAAGGATGTAAGTCTGTCAGTAGTCTTCTGAGAGTCGCAGTCCTCCTACAGACCGTGCAAGGATGTATGTCTGTCAGTAGTCTGCTGAGAGTGGTAGTCCTCCTACAGACCGTGCAAGGATGTAAGTCTGTCAGTAGTCTTCTGAGAGTGGCAGTCCTCCTACAGACCGTGCAAGGATGTAAGTCTGTCAGTAGTCTTCTGAGAGTCGCAGTCCTCCTACAGACCGTGCAAGGATGTAAGTCTGTCAGTAGTCTTCTGAGAGTGACAGTCCTCTTACAGACCGTGCAAGGATGTAAGTCTGTCAGTAGTCTTCTGAGAGTCGCAGTCCTCCTACAGACCGTGCAAGGATGTAAGTCTGTCAGTAGTCTTCTGAGAGTGGCAGTCCCCCTACAGACCGTGCAAGGATGTAAGTGTCAGTAGTCTTCTGAGAGTGGCAGTCTTCCTACAGACCGTGCAAGGATGTAAGTGTCATTAGTCTTCTGAGAGTGGCAGTCTTCCTACAGACCGTGCAAGGATTTAAGTATGTCAGTAGTCTTCTGAGTGTGGCAGTCTTCCTACAGAGCGTACAAGGATGTAAGTCTGTCAGAGGTCTTCTGAGAGTGGCAGTCTTCCTACATACCGTGCAAGGATGTAAGTCTTTCAGTAGTCTTGTGAGAGTGGCAGTCTTCCTACAGACCGTGCAAGGATGTAACTGTCAGTAGTCTTCTGAGTGGCAGTCTTCCTACATACCGTGCAAGGATGTAAGTCTTTCAGTAGTCTTGTGAGAGTGGCAGTCTTCCTACAGACCGTGCAAGGATGTAGTAGTCTTCTGAGAGTGGCAGTCTTCCTACAGACCGTGCAAGGATGTAAGTCTGTCATTAGTCTTCTGAGAGTGGCAGTCTTACTACAGACCGTGCAAGGATGTAAGTCTGTCAGTAGTCTTCTGAGAGTGACAGTCCTCCTACAGACCGTGCAAGGATGTAGTAGTCTTCGGAGAGTGGCAGTCCTCCTACAGACCGTGCAAGGATGTAAGTCTGTCAGTAGTCTTCTGAGAATGACAGTCCTCCTACATACCGTGCAAGGATGTAGTAGTCTTCGGAGAGTGGCAGTCCTCCTACAGACCGTGCAATGATGCAAGTCTGTCAGTAGTCTTCGGAGAGTGGCAGTCCTCCTACAGACCGTGCAAGGATGTAAGTCTGTCATTAGTCTTCTGAGAGTGGCAGTCTTCCTACAGACCGTGCAAGGATGTAAGTCTGTCAGTAGTCTTCTGAGAGTGACAGTCCTCCTACAGACCGTGCAAGGATGTAAGTCTGTCAGTAGTCTTCTGAGAGTGACATTCCTCCTACAGACCGTGCAAGGATGTAAGTCTGTCAGTAGTCTTCTGAGAGTGGCAGTCTTCCTACAGACCGTGCAAGGATGTAAGTGTCATTAGTCTTCTGAGAGTGGCAGTCTTCCTACAGACCGTGCAAGGATTTAAGTCTGTCAGTAGTCTTCTGAGTGTGGCAGTCTTCCTACAGAGCGTACAAGGATGTAAGTCTGTCAGAGGTCTTCTGAGAGTGGCAGTCTTCCTACATACCGTGCAAGGATGTAAGTCTTTCAGTAGTCTTGTGAGAGTGGCAGTCTTCCTACAGACCGTGCAAGGATGTAACTGTCAGTAGTCTTCTGAGAGTGGCAGTCTTCCTACAGACCGTGCAAGGATGTAAGTCTGTCATTAGTCTTCTGAGAGTGGCAGTCTTACTACAGACCGTGCAAGGATGTAAGTCTGTCAGTAGTCTTCTGAGAGTGACAGTCCTCCTACAGACCGTGCAAGGATGTAGTAGTCTTCGGAGAGTGGCAGTCCTCCTACAGACCGTGCAAGGATGTAAGTCTGTCAGTAGTCTTCTGAGAATGACAGTCCTCCTACATACCGTGCAAGGATGTAGTAGTCTTCGGAGAGTGGCAGTCCTCCTACAGACCGTGCAATGATGCAAGTCTGTCAGTAGTCTTCGGAGAGTGGCAGTCCTCCTACAGACCGTGCAAGGATGTAAGTCTGTCATTAGTCTTCTGAGAGTGGCAGTCTTCCTACAGACCGTGCAAGGATGTAAGTCTGTCAGTAGTCTTCTGAGAGTGACAGTCCTCCTACAGACCGTGCAAGGATGTAAGTCTGTCAGTAGTCTTCTGAGAGTGACATTCCTCCTACAGACCGTGCAAGGATGTAAGTCTGTCAGTAGTCTTCTGAGAGTGGCAGTCCTCCTACAGACCGTGCAAGGATGTAAGTCTGTCAGTAGTCTTCTGAGAGTGGCAGTCTTACTACAGAACGTGCAAGGATGTAAGTCTGTCAGTAGTCTTCTGAGAGTGACAGTCCTCCTACAGACCGTGCAAGGATGTAGTAGTCTTCTGAGAGTGGCAGTCTTCCTACAGACCGTGCAAGGATGTAAGTGTCATTAGTCTTCTGAGAGTGGCGGTCTTCCTACAGACCGTGCAAGGATGTAAGTCTGTCAGTAGTCTTCTGAGTGTGGCAGTCTTCCTACAGACCGTACAAGGATGTAAGTCTGTCAGTAGTCTTCTGAGAGTGGCAGTCTTCCTACATACCGTGCAAGGATGTAAGTCTTTCAGTAGTCTTGTGAGAGTGGCAGTCTTCCTACAGACCATGCAAGGATGTAACTGTCAGTAGTCTTCTGAGAGTGGCAGTCTTCCTACAGACCGTGCAAGGATGTAAGTCTGTCATTAGTCTTCTGAGAGTGGCAGTCTTACTACAGACAGTGCAAGGATGTAAGTCTGTCAGTAGTCTTCTGAGAGTGACAGTCCTCCTACAGACCGTGCAAGGATGTAGTAGTCTTCGGAGAGTGGCAGTCCTCCTACATACCATGCAAGGATGTAAGTCTGTTAGTAGTCTTCGGAGAGTGGCAGTCCTCCTACAGACCGTGCAAGGATGTAAGTCTGTCATTAGTTTTCTGAGAGTGGCAGTCTTCCTACAGACCGTGCAAGGATGTAAGTCTGTCAGTAGTCTTCTGAGAGTGGCAGTCCTCCTACAGACCGTGCAAGGATGTAAGTCTGTCAGTAGTCTTCTGAGAGTGACCGTCCTCCTACAGACCGTGCAAGGATGTAAGTCTGTCAGTAGTCTTCTGAGAGTCGCAGTCCTCCTACAGACCGTGCAAGGATGTAAGTCTGTCAGTAGTCTTCTGAGAGTGGCAGTCCTCCTACAGACCGTGCAAGGATGTAAGTCTGTCAGTAGTCTTCTGAGAGTGACCGTCCTCCTACAGACCGTGCAAGGATGTAAGTCTGTCAGTAGTCTTCTGAGAGTCGCAGTCCTCCTACAGACCGTGCAAGGATGTAAGTCTGTCAGTAGTCTTCTGAGAGTGGCAGTCCTCCTACAGACCGTGCAAGGATGTAAGTGTCAGTAGTCTTCTGAGAGTGGCAGTCTTCCTACAGACCGTGCAAGGATGTAAATCTGTCAGTAGTCTTCTGAGAGTGGCAGTCTTCCTACAGACCGTGCAAGGATGTAACTGTCAGTAGTCTTCTGAGAGTGGCAGTCTTCCTACAGACCGTGCAAGGATGTAACTGGCAGTAGTCTTCTGAGAGTGGCAGTCTTCCTACAGACCGTGCAAGGATGTAAGTCTGTCATTAGTCTTCTGAGAGTGGCAGTCTTACTACAGACCGTGCAAGGATGTAAGTCTTTCAGTAGTCTTCTGAGAGTGACAGTCCTCCTACAAACCGTGCAAGGATGTAGTAGTCTTCGGAGAGTGGCAGTCCTCCTACAGACCGTGCAAGGATGCAAGTCTGTCAGTAGTCTTCGGAGAGTGGCAGTCCTCCTACAGACCGTGCAAGGATGTAAGTCTGTCAATAATCTTCTGAGAGTGGCAGTCCTCCTACATATGAGACATCTGATAGTGATTTATACTCTTTTCACTCTGCCTTGTGTATCGATACGGTTTTGATGGTGGAAAATGGTTTTGTCGCCCATATTTTCATTGAGTCATCTTAGTATCCTATATATCTAATAGTTCTACTCATTTATTAACAAAACTGAACATAGTGTGTATTGTTTTCAGTTCCCGTGGAGCAGTTGAACCAGATCACGGCGTTCATAGATGGTTCTCAGATCTACGGGTCCAGTTTGAGGGAACAGAATTCTCTCAGGACATTCAGTGGGGGTAAGTTGTTCTGTTTCAAGAACAAATATGAAAGTCTAACACATCCCTGCTATATACGCTCTGGACACATGCGATCTTATTATGTACCTTCTTGTCCCAAGTTAAGGCTTCTTGCTGCTAATCCAAAATGTTTGTTTGTCAGGTTTCTTCTGTAATAGTATAACAGTGTTTGTCAAGGGCATGCATATTTAGAAATGACTCAGACTTTAGCATCAAACATCGTCTTCGGGACATAAAATAAATCTGTGGTATATGTTATGCTGTCACTAAGAATGAATACATACAATATTCGTTGCTGCTATTTGGAGTATTGTTGCAGGGCTCTTGAAGACCTCGGCTAACGACCTGCTTCCCGAGGACGAAGAAACCAGCTGTGTGCTGACGAGGAACGAGGACTATTGCTTCAAAGCAGGTAACACAGAACATATTAATTATATGACTATTGCTTCAAAGCAGGTAACACAGAACATATTAATTATATGTCTATTTTCAAAGCAGGTAACACAGAACATATTAATTATATGTCTATTGCTTCAAAGCAGGTAACACAGAACATATTAATTATATGACTATTGCTTCAAAGCAGGTAACACAGAACATATTAATTATATGACTATTGCTTCAAAGCAGGTAACACAGAACATATTAATTATATGACTATTGCTTCAAAGCAGGTAACACAGAACATATTAATTATATGTCTATTTTCAAAGCAGGTAACACAGAACATATTAATTATATGTCTATTGCTTCAAAGCAGGTAACACAGAACATATTAATTATATGACTATTGCTTCAAAGCAGGTAACACAGAACATATTAATTATATGACTATTGCTTCAAAGCAGGTAACACAGAACATATTAATTATATGACTATTGCTTCAAAGCAGGTAACACAGAACATATTAATTATATGACTATTGCTTCAAAGCAGGTAACACAGAACATATTAATTATATGTCTAAGAAATTAAAACTTTACTGGGGCGGGACGTAATCCAGTGGAAAAACGCTCGCTTGGTGCGTGGTCGGTTTGGGATCGATTCCCGTCGGTGGGCCCATTTTGGCTGTTTCTCGTTCCAGCCAGTGCACCAAGACTGGTATATCAAAGGCCGTGGTATGTGCTATCCTGTCTGTGTCAATGTGTTCCAGTGGTGTAGTTAAACAAAACAAATTAAAAAAAAAGACCATTAACGACACCTCAGCACAAAACATACACCAAACAACGATAAGTATGTGATGGAATAAGGAACCAATTGCATCTACATAAGAATTGAAACAAGTATTAAGAGCTGCACAAAAACATAAATATTACGGGAAAATAAAATTAAAATTTGGAATAGTCTTTGAAAAAATTCAACAACCAATAACTAGAATAATATCCGTATTTAAAAGCGTGTTTAAGTACGCTCCAGCGGTGTTACGACAGAACAAATAGGTAAAATAAAATTGAAAAAGTAAAATAAAATAAAATACCCCCACCTCTCAAAACGAAAATAAAATTAGAATACAAATTAACATCAACAAAACATTCTTTGTTTCAAATAGTGACGTTATGGTCTTGGATTATTTCCAATAATTTAAGCGAACAATTTGGTGGAATGAACAGTTGACATCTTTTGGAGGAATTTACAATTGGAAATTAGAAACGAAACAAAATGACTACTGTCTACATCACTAAAAAACATGACATAAAATGATTGATAGAAAAACATTATTCTATGACCAGTACTGAAAGGGGTGTTATTATCCATTAAATGTTATCATTTCTAGAAAGAACAATGAAAAAACAAACACAATGTTCGGATGAAAATTTTGCCATGATAATTGATCTTTTGTTGAAATATTGTAAATATTTATCATTAAACACTTTGTTATTATGTTCCTGCTTCAAACAACTCTCTGGGTGTATTGTCTGTTTGATATAAGTTCATTTTGATCCTCTACAAATACCAAGGCGACCAGAAAAACAGGATTTGCCTCAATTGATCATTTAAGTAAAAGGTTCACAGAACTGTGTAATTTAATGATAAAATATGTAACAGACGAAACTAGTTTACACGGTCTGATGACTAGGATCAGTGTCCTCGGGTCGTCTAATATTCCCTCTGGACCACAGGAATTTCGCTTGCAATCTGAATGTGATCAGGGCCGTGTCTCTGCACAACGCAGATTCGAATGATCATTTGGCAAATAATGGTTGATTTCATTGCCTCGTCTGTAAAATCAGTAATCCTCAACAACAAATCAATGGACCTCGTCCTGAAGTTCAAAACAATACTTTAGCTCATATGCTGACATAAATGACAATTAAAGAGGGCGTTAATATTTTAAAACCTACATGACTATAATTCACGGTCTGTATCAGGCGATGCGCGAGTGAACGAGCAGATGGCTCTGGCCAGCATGCACACGATCTGGATGCGGCAACACAACCGCGTGTCCCGCGAGCTGGCTCGATTCAACCCGGGCCTCGACGACGAGACTCTGTTCCAAGAGAGTCGCAAACTGGTGGGCGCCCTGCTGCAGCACATCACGTACTCGGAGTTCCTGCCCATCGTGCTGGGGCCGGCCGCCATGAGGAGCCACCAGCTCCTGCTGGCCAAGGACTTCTCTCGCGACTACAACCCCAACACCGACCCCAGTATCAGAAACGCCTTTGCGGCGGCGGCTTACCGCTTCGGCCACTCCATGATTCAGACGATGATGTCGCAGTACGACAGAAACTACAACCGCATCAACCAGTTCCAGCTGAAGGAGAGCTTTGGCAACACGTCGCATATTCTGAGGAACGACGGCGACGGCGTCAACACCTATATTCGAGGCCTCCTCATGGACAACATTCGGAGAGTAGACCGGTTCATAACGCAACAAGTGACCAACCATCTGTTCGAAGATCCGTCAGGAAACAGCCTTGACCTTGCCGCATTGAACCTTCAGCGAGGACGAGACCATGGGTTGCCTGGTTACAACCAGTTCCGGAAGTGGTGTCGTCTGAGTCCAGCTACGTCATTTGAGAGTTTGATCGACCACCCAGGCGACGCTAGGAACAAACTGCGATCAGTCTACAGGTATTACATAAAAACTGCAAATGTTCTACCCTTTAATCTCGCTATCGACCCTGGTCAGGCTGTCTGTGCTCCTTTGCACTTACCAGTACGGGCAATCCCGCCTTGTCCCTACTTCCCCCCTTTTTTCCTGTCCTGGATGAAAGAGTTGGTGCATGTCAACACTTACACCCATGACAGGCGTGCACTACAACAGCTTGTTCTTGGTCTTGACCCTTTCATACGGATGGGATTGAGACACAAAGTACACTATGAAAACAGATCACAATCTTGATTATCGTTTGGGTCGGAGTGGTTCTTATTCTGTCTTGTGGTGTATATTAAATGATGAACAACTTAGGCCTAATATATAATAACGTTAAGCATAATATATTGATCACACTTTTGACCACATTTTGACAATATCAAGATTGTTATGTGAGTTTGTATGGATGTCATATTTCGTGCACTTGTAATTGAAGACGCTATCTTTATTTGTCAACAACAAACATCATAATTAATTTTGGTGCAAAACAAAACTGAGAGTCTTTAAATAACAGTTAACAGAGTAATTGTATGTCCCACCGGATAGCACGTTATTATACATTAATTTATATATGACATTTCTTTTGAAATTATAAGCATATACTGTGATTGTATCTGTGGAAGAATACTGATACGTTTTGCGTTTTACTTCCTCCAGACACGTTGACGACATTGACCTGTTTTCGGGAGGCGTGTCTGAGAATCGAATCCGAGGCGCACTGGTAGGCCCAACCTTCTCCTGTATTCTAGGCAATCAGTTCAGAGCTCTCAAACAAGGCGACAGATTTTGGTTTAACAGAGATCTCGGCGACCTCGGATTCAGACCAGGTACAAAGGGAATATAAATGGGAGGCCGTGAGATACCATTAAACTTATGTGTTGTTTAAACTGGGAATTCTACATGGGAGGCCATTAGATACCATTAATGTTACGTGTTGTTTAAATGGGAAATTCTACATGGGAGGCCATTAGATACCATTAATGTTACGTGTTGTTTAAACGGGGAATTCTACATGGGTGGTCATTAGATACCATTAAACTTATGTGTTGTTTAAACGGGGAATTCTACATGGGTGGTCATTAGATACCATTAAACCTATGTGTTGTTTAAACGGGGAATTCTACATGGGAGGCCATTAGATACCATTAAACTTATGTGTTGTTTAAATGGGTAATTCTACATGGGAGGCCATTAGATACCATTAATGTTACGTGTTGTTTAAACGGGAAATTCTACATGGGTGGTCATTAGATACCATTAAACTTATGTGTTGTTTAAACGGGGAATTCTACATGGGAGGCCATTAGATACCATTAATGTTATGTGTTGTTTAAACGGGGAATTCTACATGGGTGGTCTTTAGATACCATTAAACTTATGTGTTGTTTAAACGGGGAATTCTACATGGGAGGCCATTAGATACCATTAATGTTACGTGTTGTTTAAACGGGGAATTCTACATGGGTGGTCATTAGATACCATTAAACTTATGTGTTGTTTAAATGGGTAATTCTACATGGGAGGCCATTAGATACCATTAATGTTACGTGTTGTTTAAACGGGGAATTCTACATGGGTGGTCTTTAGATACCATTAAACTTATGTGTTGTTTAAACGGGGAATTCTACATGGGAGGCCATTAGATACCATTAATGTTACGTGTTGTTTAAACGGGGAATTCTACATGGGTGGTCATTAGATACCATTAAACTTATGTGTTGTTTAAATGGGTAATTCTACATGGGAGGCCATTAGATACCATTAATGTTACGTGTTGTTTAAACGGGGAATTCTACATGGGAGGCCATTAGATACCATTAAACTTATGTGTTGTTTAAACGGGTAATTCTACATGGGTGGTCATTAGATACCATTAATGTTACGTGTTGTTTAAACTAGGAATTCTACATGGGTGGTCATTAGATACCATTAAACTTATGTGTTGTTTAAATGGGTAATTCTACATGGGTGGTCATTAGATACCATTAAACCTATGTGTTGTTTAAATGGGTAATTCTACATGGGAGGCCATTAGATACCAATAATCTTACAACGAGTAGTTTCAAAACATAACCAACGAGAGAAGGATGTCCAATACCAGTAATAAATATTCATTATACATAAATCTAAAAGTTCAAAATAATTAACAGAATGTTTTGTGTTTGTTTGGATCAAGCCAGTACTGATACTTTAGGTCATCATCATTCATTGAGAAACCGAACTGACGTCTCTATGGCCGTGTGATGTCACAATTCTAACAGTGTTCTAACAGTGTTCCCTAAAATTAATTTACAGATCAGTTGCGACAAATCAGAAAGGTTAAACTCTCGAGGATAATTTGTGACAACACCGACACCACGTCAATCCAACGTCTGGCATTCAGGAAGGTTTCAGAGTAAGTTATAGCGGATGGCCGTGATTCTCACTTGTAGAGAGCGAGCGAGCGAGCGAGCGAGAGAGAGAGAGAGAGAGAGAGAGAGAGAGAGAGAGAGAGAGAGAGAGAGAGAGAGAGAGAGAGAGAGAGAGAGAGAGAGAGAGAGAGAGAGAGAGAGCAAGTGTAGCATATGACATTGTGGCAAAATCAGTTAAGAATGGTTAGCTGAGATTTTGGGAAGTGCAAATCAATTGCCTTTTTTTGTTTTGTTCTGTAGACGCAATCCACGTCTCAACTGTGACGACCCCACACTAGCTGGGCTGGATCTAAGCAGCTGGATAAACGGACCGAGCAGAGACGAATTTGGACCATGGTCCGACTGGTCAGCGTGTGTGAGAGGACGCCGATCTCGGTCTCGCCAGTGTCTGTCGGGGGGCTCGTGCAGGGGAAGAACTCAACAGATAGAGAGGTGCAGCAGACCTATTGGCAACTGGGGTCCGTGGAGCGCGTGGTCGCGCTGTGTAAACCGGGTAATGACGAGAACCAGGGAGTGTCTTGGAGGGACGTGTTTGGGGATCCACACAAACAGGAGGAGGTGCAGCAGCAGCAATAGAGGGTGGACCGAGTGGGGGCAGTGGTCGTCGTGTAACAACGAGGTTCAGACCAGGCAGAGAGAGTGTCCATCAGGAGCATGTCGAGGTGAACGCATTCAGAGGTGGTACTGCAGCACTGGTGGGGGATCTGGGAGGTGGTCAGACTGGGGCCAGTGGACGTCATGTGTGAACCAGGTCCAGACTAGGGACAGGGCGTGCTTGGGTGGAAACTGCGAGGGGATTTCCACTCAAAGATGGAAATGCACGAGCGATCCCTTTGGAGGATGGAGCGAGTGGAGGCAGTGGTCTGCCTGTGTCAACGAGATCCAGTCCAGAGAACGGACATGCCGAGGAAGCACCTGCAACGGCGACAGCGTCCAGAGATGGAAGTGTTCCAGCGGCAACGGCGGCAGCTGGGGCTCGTGGCTCAACTGGTCGACGTGTGTGAACGGTAACGAGTACCGAGCCAGGCGGTGTAACAGCGCCACGTGTGACGGAGACCGGTCGGAGTCGAGGAAGTGTCTCACTGGCAGGGGGAGAGTCCCCATCTACTGCACCAGCAGCGTCTACCGCACATTCGCCAACAAGCTCTGTCCAACCGGCTAACTAACTCAGCACGTTTAACATACATCAGCTAGGTATCACACCACTATTGTTTTTATTGGGTTGGTATTTTGTTTCTTTTTTGGGGGTAAACCTCGGCCCTCACAAAAAACATTTTGTCCCTCAGGTTGGAACTGCCTGATTTATACCTCACAACGGTGATAGATTCTATTAATCTAGTATAAATTCAAGCTTGTGGCATGCCTGGTTTATACTAAGTTTTGTTTTAGTTTGTTATTTTTTTGCATTGAATTGTTGATAATGAACAGTTTGAAACCTTCTTACTAACGTGGTGAACTCTGACCTGACTGATGAAAGAAAGGAATATCACCGACTGTTTAAATTGGTTAACTTTCATTTAAAAATCAGCAGCAGGCTACATGGTCTCATGAAGACATATGTACATAATATATGGACTGTATTCTACATACAATGCATAGACACGGCAGTGTAGCATTAGCTATGCATATTTTGATTTGACCTTACAGGCTAATGAACAATATTATACCTCCAGGTATGTGGAAAACATGTGGGGCTAAATTGTTCATGCAAGATAATTTCAAGGACACGTTATCCACAATGTCAAACTAAAGGTCAAAAGGTAATCACTCTTCAAATTACCCCTATGTCATTTTCAGCAATCTTGACCAATCTGTTGCTGGAATGTATTCATTTGAATATTGGTGGTCACGCCAATTTTGGTCAAAATGACAAATAAATGAATGGGCCATATTTCGTGGACCGTTTGTCTGATCAAGCTAAGTTTAATTCGTCTGTAGTGTGGTTCAGTCACAATAACCTTGTATACAAATGTTTAGGAAAAGGTAAAAGGAGGACGTTTAGAATAGAATGACTCTATTATACAGTCAATGTAACTGTTGATAGTCTATGTAGCTATTAACAAGAAACACTCTGACACAGAATGACTCTATTATACAGTCAATGTAACTGTTGATAGTCTATGTAGCTATTAACAAGAAACACTTTGACACAGAATGACTCTATTATACAGTCAATGTAACTGTTGATAGTCTATGTAGCTATTAACAAGAAACACTTTTACGTTTTACTTTGGAAGAAGACAACAGACCCGGTAACGTCATCCTTTTTTCTTCTTTTTAACAAAACTATATAATAATAAGACGTTCGCCACGTACAGTTTGAAATATTACCAGTCTCTACATCGAAGGGTTCGAAAAGGGAAGCAACTCTCATTAACTTCAGAATACAGGCAACATACGGCATGATATAGCATTCAGGTCTAGATGCACAAACCAACCCCATTTGTACATCATAATTATGTCAGACCAATCGGTTCTGACTCCAACAAAATAAAAGAAACAAACGGGTACTCTTTTTAATGGAACTCAATTCGTCACCTATCTTTAGCGGCAATAGTGGTGTGACCATTTAAGCTAATGTGTTTCTAATGGCTAAACCCGTAGATAGGATGGGGCACGAAGATTGTCAAGTAAAGGGACAGGATAATGGGAAAGTGGGAAACATTTGGCATTGCGTGTGACGCCCTCTACCCCGATTGGTGTGTTGTGGTGTCAGGGAAATACTGGTTTTGTGTTCATTCTTATGTAGCTCGTGATAATTTATTATTGTCTGTTATTTAATTCATTAAACTGGTGTCACTGAATGCTTTACGAGTGTTTTGATATTGCATGTGATAGTTTGCTTTACACTGGCCTCTTTAACCAGGTCCCGTCCCAACCATTGCCCCACGACCCGTTTATCAAAGGCCGTTGTATGTGGTGAGCTATCTGTAGCAAAGTGAATATAAAAGATGTCTTGCTGCTAAGAGAACAGCTACCGGATTTCATTTGAATGCTACATGTCAGAATTACTAAATGTTTGGCATCGAATAGCCGATGATTAATAAATCAATGTGCTCTAGTGGCGACGTTAAACAAAACAAAGTTTAATTTTTATGTTGTTGCCAATAGTGGAGCAGCGGTTGGTCGTTGATCCGACGTGTCTGGTGCAGGGACACATACACGTGACGCAAACGGACGAGTTCGAGTGCATCGTTAGTTACAAAAGCTGGGGAGGCCGTAATAATAAACATTTTAAGTATGTTTCGTCCCAGTTGTCAAAACTGAAAAAAAGGTAAACACGTGTTAACGTCAAGGATTATAAAATGCGCCCAATCTCCGTCATATTAATTTCAAAGGATTCAACATCGCTAATGTCCGTACATTTTTATCGGGACGAAATCATTCGCAGTTTCTGAACTACAATGTACGCAAACTACTTGGCACTTTTTTTTTTCTTTTTTTTTAAATAAATCTTTTCAGATTTAATTTTTTTCACTTTCAGTACAAGCAAAAAAAATAAAAATAATAATAACTAGTTAAATAATTCACAATTATATATTATGTGCATGTACTTGTGCTTGCTTATCTTTTTTTTAATCAGTGATAGATTTTTATGTAACTTGTGTTGAGTTAAATAATCAACAGTAGACCTGTATATGATGTATTTGTGCTTATATCGAGAATCCATACTTATATATATATATATATATATATATATATATAATATATATATATATATATATATATATATATATATATATTATTATTATTATACACACACACACACACACACACACACTTCTCATTAAAGATTTGACATCATCAAAGTATTAATAAACAGGAAATGAAGGAAATGGTTTATTTAACAACGCACTCAACACATTTTATGTACGGTTATATGGCGTCGGACATATGGTTATGGACAACACAGATATTAAGGGAGGAAACCCGGTGTCGCCACTTCATGGGCTACTATTTTCGATTAGCAGCAAGGGATCTTTTATATGTATCATCCCATAGACAGGAGAGCACATACCATGACCTTTGATGTAGTAGTCGTGGTATGCACTGGCTGGAGCAAGGAATAAACAATAAACATTACAGAAATATGTCTTGACATATATCTTTCTTTTAGATTTCTATAATGTGTACATGACACGGTCGCACCCATATATTATGTACGCCAGAAGGCATCTAAAGACAATTGAATTTGAAAACAAAATACCGGAGAGACTATCCCTAGCATTCTCGCCCCCAAATTAGTTTGCCAACTCTCTGAAGTCAAATCCTGGGAGACACATTACCCAAGTATTCCAGACCCAACACGCTAATATGGCATGTTAAAAATGCATTTTTTTGTTTTCTAGTCAAGATATAATTCTAGAATTATTTTACAAATGGTCATTAAAAATAAAATGTTTTGCTCTAAAATAGTTTACAAAAATGTATATATAATAACTGGCGTACTTACATTACTTGTAAGACGTATCGTGGATAAATCGAACCGCGAATAAATCGAACCGTGGATAAAAAACCGAAAACCGAACCAAAAATAAAAAATCGAACCTTCCCATCCCTAATATACCTGGTCTATCGGAGCAGCAGTAAAAAATAATGTGAGGACCTAGTGAGTTAGTTTCTAAGTGGCTCAAACATAAATATATCGTGACTTGGTTGTTCTTATACCATCTTTTTTCACTGGCATTTTAAATGCTCGGACGAACCATCATCTAGGCACAGAACAACACTAAGTCTTTATCAGATCATACCGGCCTCGGTGGCGTCGTGGCAGGCCATCGGTCTACAGGCTGGTAGGTACTGGGTTCGGATCCCAGTCGAGGCATGGGATTTTTAATCCAGATACCGACTCCAAACCCTGAGTGAGTGCTCCGCAAGGCTCAATGGGTAGGTGTAAACCACTTGCACCGACCAGTGATCCATAACTGGTTCAACAAAGGCCATGGTTTGTGCTATCCTGCCTGTGGGAAGCGCAAATAAAAGATCCCTTGCTGCCTGTCGTAAAGAAGAGTAGCCTATGTGGCGACAGCGGGTTTCCTCTAAAAACAGTGTCAGAATGACCATATGTTTGACGTCCAATAGCCGATGATAAGATTAAAAATCAATGTGCTCTAGTGGCGTCGTTAAATAAAACAAACTTTACTTTTATCAGATCATCTTAGTTGAAAAGTATCCTTTTGTCCATCTGGGTAAGACACTACATTGCTGTACCTTAATCCCATACAGTGCCCCACGAGTCGTATATCAAAGATCATGGTATGTGCTGTGCTGTCTGTGGGGAAAAACGCATATAAAATTTCCCTTATTGCCTCTGAAGACTACAATTCAAAATTACCTAGCCGCTGATTAATAAATCAATATGATCTAATGGTATCGTTAAACAAAACAAATTTTAACTTTCACTCTGTTTACTGGTCGTCGGTTCACCCGGACTATATACAGATAGTCCAGGAAAGCATAGTTGGTTTTGTTTAACTTTCACTCTGTTTACTGGTCGTCGGTTAACCCGGACTATATACAGATAGTCCAGGAAAGCATAGTTGGTTTTGTTTAACTTTCACTCTGTTTACTGGTCGTCGGTTCACCCGGACTATATACAGATATCCAGGAAAGCATAGTTGGTTTTGTTTAACTTTCACTCTGTTTACTGGTCGTCGGTTCACCCGGACTATATACAGATAGTCCAGGAAAGCATAGTTGGTTTTGTTTAACTTTCACTCTGTTTACTGGTCGTCGGTTCACCCGGACTATATACAGATAGTCCAGGAAAGCATAGTTGGTTTTGTTTAACTTTCACTCTGTTTACTGGTCGTCGGTTCACCCGGACTATATACAGATAGTCCAGGAAAGCATAGTTGGTTTTGTTTAACTTTCAACTCTGTTTACTGGTCGTCGGTTCACCCGGACTATATACAGATAGTCCAGGAAAGCATAGTTGGTTTTGTTTAACTTTCACTCTGTTTACTGGTCGTCGGTTCACCCGGACTATATACAGATAGTCCAGGAAAGCATAGTTGGTTTTGTTTAACTTTCACTCTGTTTACTGGTCGTCGGTTCACCCGGACTATATACAGATAGTCCAGGAAAGCATAGTTGGTTTTGTTTAACTTTCACTCTGTTTACTGGTCGTCGGTTCACCCGGACTATATACAGATAGTCCAGGAAAGCATAGTTGGTTTTGTTTAACTTTCACTCTGTTTACTGGTCGTCGGTTCATCCGGACTATATACAGATAGTCCAGGAAAGCATAGTTGGTTTTGTTTAACTTTCACTCTGTTTACTGGTCGTCGGTTCACCCGGACTATATACAGATAGTCCAGGAAAGCATAGTTGGTTTTGTTTAACTTTCACTCTGTTTACTGGTCGTCGGTTCACCCCGGACTATATACCAGATAGTCCAGGAAAGCATAGTTGGTTTTTGTTTAACTTTCACTCTGTTTACTGGTCGTCGGTTCACCCGGACTATATACAGATAGTCCAGGAAAGCATAGTTGGTTTTGTGTTAAATTTTCACTCTGTTTACTGGTCGGTGTGGTTCACCCGGACTATATACAGATAGTCCAGGAAAGCATAGTTGGTTTTGTTTAACTTTCACTCTGTTTACTGGTCGTCGGTTCACCCGGACTATATACAGATAGTCCAGGAAAGCATAGTTGGTTTTGTTTAACTTTCACTCTGTTTACTGGTCGTCGGTTCACCCGGACTATATACAGATAGTCCAGGAAAGCATAGTTGGTTTTGTTTAACGACACCACTAGAACACATTACTTAATCATCGGCTATTGGATGCCAAACAATAGTTAATTAAATGAAACCCCCTACATGTTTCCTAATGCAGCAAAAGATCTTTTATATGCACTTTCCCACAGACTGGAAAGCACATACCACGGAATTTTACCAGTTTGGGTACACTTGTTGGAACGAGAAAAGCCCTAATCAGTTGAATGGATCCACCGTGAAAGTAACAGTCATCCATTGGAATGGTAAAATACACAATGTATCTGTTAAATAATTATGTTACAACTATATTTCTTAAGCATGCAGTGTGATAGAGCGATGGGTTGTAGAATCAATTGGAGAGAGAGAGAGAGAGAGAGAGAGAGAGAGAGAGAGAGAGAGAGAGAGAGAGAGAGAGAGAGAGAGAGAGAGAGAGAGCAAGGGGAGAAAGAATGGGGGAGAGACAGAGGGAAAGAGAGAAAAATATAAAGAGGAGAAAGTCAGGAGTGAGTGAGTGAGCTACAGATGTACGCGCATATACGTGCATGCTCACACACTATATAGGTGAGGTGTGCATTTTGAACAGCTCACTTGAACCTTAACTGGATATGTGCACGTCAATGTAAACTGAAATGAAAGTGTACGACTGTGAAGCATGTATAAAGCGTAATCAGCCAGTTTATTTCAAGGTTTAACTATGTCCTGTGCACTTTCACAGAAGGCAAACTTTAAGGGAGGAATTATACATTGGATCATCGCGCCCGCCTATTGACTTACGTTGTACCGACTTCGTGAATGTCAAAATGTATTGTAATTCAACACGTTTTATTTACAAGAAAAACCTAATTCTATTGGTTACATAAAATCGAGGTTTTGATCCGGGAAGTAGAAACACGGGTACGCTGCGAGCCAGGCAAACATTGGCCACATGAAATAGTTGCATTAATGAAACGGTGGCTTGAACAGCTGTTAAAAGTAGCGTTTCCTTGTAATAACGTGATACTGTTACGCCCCTGTACCCTCGTTAAGTATTGTTTATCCACGCTGCCTGAGGCGCAAGGTGTAGTATATCCGTGTTCTTTCTTTGTTTAAAAAAAAAACAAGTTTATTTCACAAGAAACAAATATAATAGTGTCACGGATATCACTACATTACAGTCATGTTATGACAAATGATTCTATAAAGTATGAATAATATAAATATATACGATAATTATAGCATATTATAACTGTACATATGCATGGAAATATGAATGCATAAACATTATATGATGAATGAAAACTTGAAATAAAAGAAAAAGAGTTAAAGAATGGAAGAAAGGAGAGAGAGAGAGAGAGAGAGAGAGAGAGAGAGAGAGAGAGAGAGAGAGAGAGAGAGAGAGAGAGAGAGAGAGAGAGAGAGAGAGGAGGACAACACAGAATAACTTTAGGGAGATATCGAAGTCAGTGCATTGTGTGTTGTCGTAAATTCTTCTAGAACAATATATTGACATGCCTTGTTTCTAGGAATTTGGACCAAACAAGGTGTATATCTTAATGAACTAATATCTAACAACTTAACTGAACAACGTAAACTGACATTCTCAAAGTATCACGAATGAATGAATGAATGAATGAATGGATGAATGAACATTTGGAGTTTTTTCAAAACCACTAGAGCAAATTCATTTATTAATCATCAGCTACTGGGTGTCAAACATTTTGTAAATTTGACATCTAGTCTTAGAGAGGAAACCCGCTATATTTTAGAAATGTGTGTTCTGTTTTTTGTTAGATGTAGTGAAACGCGAAAATAAATCTAGAGTGAATTATTTTAAACACATTCTATTCCCGTCTCACTGTTAAAACTGACATACTCGCAGCTTCCTTATCGTTCTAATATGGTGCCCGGCTTACGGAATCCATATCTGTGGCAAACCCATTTTATTTTTAAATGAACGCAATCAAAACCTAGAGTAACCTCGATTACTCCCATGAGCATAGGAAGGAAATGAATGACTATATGTTTAACGAAACCTCAACACATTGTACACTATAGCTATTTAGTGTCAAATGTATTATTATTTCAACACGTGATATATATATATATATATATCCTATAACTTACCCATGATATCCATGCCATGAACCCATGTGATAATTTTAATGCATAAACCCAGTTAATAATGGTATGCAAATTTGCAAGGTCTATAGGTAATGTGTTGCTGTGGATGGGTCATTTGCTTACAAGCCAACAAGACCTGTGTACCTGATCGTAACGTTTTCAAAGAAAGAAAGAAATGTTTTATTTAACGACGCACTCAACACATTTTATTTACGGTTATATGGCGTCAGACATATGGTTAAGGACCACACAGATTTTGAGAGGAAACCCGCTGTCGCCACTACATGGGCTACTCTTCCGATTAGCAGCAAGGGATCTTTTATTTGCGCTTCCCACAGGCAGGATAGCACAAACCATGGCCTTTGTTGAACCAGTTATGGATCACTGGTCGGTGCAAGTGGTTTACACCTACCCATTGAGCCTTGCGGAGCACTCACTCAGGGTTTGGAGTCGGTATCTGGATTAAAAATCCCATACCTCGACTGGGATCCGAACCCAGTACCTACCAGCCTGTAGACCGATGGCCTGCCACGACGCCACCGAGGCCGGTAACGTTTTCAAAGATTTAGTTAAAATGCGTGTCGTCCAACTAATTTGTGCTTATCGTATTACCGATGGCGGCGACTTTAGTACTGTGATTTACTAAACATTAAATTAAAATATTATTTTAGAAGTGTTATAGGATAAATAGAATTCTCTACTCGTGTTTTTAATATGTAAAATATCAACCTCATCTAGTTAATCGGTATTTGTTTCAGCAGAGTCTCGACAAATACCGATTAACAGACTCGGTTGATATTTTCCATATTAAAAAATACTCGTGACGAATCCTCTCTCTCTCTTTCTCTCTCTCTCTCTCTCTCTCTCTCTCTCTCTCTCTCTCTCTCTCTCTCTCTCTCTCTCTCTCTCTCTCTCTCTCTCTCTATATATATATATATATATATATATATATATATATATATATATATATAATATGTATATACATGTAACACTTTGGAAAGTTAAGAAATGTTAGAAGTTTTGTTTTAACAATCAAGCTTTTAACATTCCATTGTTGTCGTCTGCCGATGTGTAAATCATTGCTTAACTACTCTACCCTATGTTAAAAGTCCATATCTTGGACATAGTCTATAATAGTTTATAAATAATCAGATATAAACAACAACTAATTTGCAGGGAAGAGGTAATAATATAATTCCCAATAAACGCAGTGCACATGTTCATTTCTGTTACTGACGTAAAGCTGTTAATCGAATGACCAGCGCTTTTCATGGGATAACCGAACTCTAGGTACTGGGGTTTCCCGTACGAAATGAAGTCCATGGGCTTACAACGGAAATGTTTACCGTATTTAAATGAATGAATGTTTAACGACACACCAACATGAACAATTTATCGGCTGTCTGGTTTACCGTATTTAAGCCCATGGGTTTTAAATTCGGATAAGATTTTTTGAACAGGAATCTCCCCATGGTTACAAACAATTATATCGTATTTACTATTAAAAATAAAAAATAACTTTCTACGACTAACGACAAATTGTCAATGTACTAGAATTAAAGATTCATTATCATAGTTGAAAATGTCATATTTCTTGTTCTTTACATTTAAGTATGACAAAAACCCCCAACAAAAAAACCCAATAAAAACAAATGAAACACATTGAAATTAATCGATATCAAGTATAATGTTTACCTAATTAAATAACTCAATAAAATGAAAATAGCAATGTACTGGTACTAGCTTGGTCATAAATTCTTAGCTAATTTAAGGGACTGTCCTGAATGTGCTGCCATTGTATGATGTTTCTGATTAGAACATTTTGTACAGACTAAACTTACATACTGAATACAGCTTGTTGTTCACAATATCAGTGTCTGTACATTCAATTTATTTATGATCGTCCTAATCTTTGTAAGTAGCCCAAACTGGATTTCAACTCCCAACAATGTCGTACGTACAAAAAACGTGTATGTAGGAAACAAAATGAAGTTTGAACTAGTACACACACTAGGACGATCAGAAACACACTATATTCAAGATGTAATTGTGGTAATTAAAAAGTCTCTGTTAGTGAACAACATCTTAACAATGGCACCAAACGCAGGACGGTCCCTTTAACGTAACCCTACACGAACATTATATTAATAGACATCGGAAGCATTCGCCTTTTCTCTTTCCTTAACTATGAAACCGAGCTCACTAGAATACATGAGTGCATTGCCCCTCCTCAACTGAAAGTCGAATTGAAAACTGCGACCTGCTCTGATATTGTATTGTAATGTTTATTAGCCAAAAACCTCTGTTTATAGGCGTACACAATGTCTGTACAGTTGAAACATGGTGGCAATATTTATAACGTTACATGATATAATAATTTGGCAGGAAAAAGACAGAGAACAAAAACTTTAATATGGATGGACAGAGTTAGTATTTGTTATTACTAAATATTGTAAAATACACTAAAGTAACAAAAATGGAATATTGTTTCTGGATGGACAAATTATTATTAATGCAGACAAAAATTTAAATTAAAATAGATTTGTTGATTATACTTAATATATATCATAATATGAAATATTATAGGTATGCATTATTAAACAACAAAATTGCGACTTCACAAACATTAAATAAGAATTTCCCCAAATTTTTAAGTTCTTTAACATTTTGGACAGTTAGAAGCTGAATTAGTTTAAAAACAGAAGGATGTTTCCAATAATAGGGTTTCATAAATTTGCGTCTTAACTGAGTATAAACTGCAAATAAGAATAAAATGAAATTCGTCCTCTTCGTCTAATGTGCTACAACAGAAACAGATTCTACTACATCGTGGAATATTGGAATAACGGTCAGATTCAACATTTAATGAATGAGCAGAAATTCTAAACTTACGTATCATTCTTAATAAATGTGGTGCTATATTTTTTGTTAAATAAAACTGTAGGCAAAAGTTATCTGTCAAGTGCTTATAAATAAAGCATCTAAAAGAACCTTCAAAAAAAAATAACAGGTCTTGACGAAAAAGATCTTGCAATCTCATGTTTATCATATGTAAAAAATATAGCTCATTATCAACAGATTGTTGATACCATATATACGACAACCCAAGAGAATCAAGAAGCTTTTTAACACTAGTAGCCCAGTTAGTGCAAGTTTCACATGTATTATACAAGTATTTGTAAACATTCGATAATATACAATAATCACTTTTCAGTAGCGTTAGCCAATATTTTAGAATGATCATATACCTTTTGTATTGTAATGGCATTCGACCTAACTCATTGTAAACACAGAAATTCATTGCCTTTTTGTGAACTCCTAATGGTACTTTACAAAATTTTATATGTACTTTTTCGATGTCATGTCCTTTATGAAATCCCCACGTTTCACATCCGTAGTTTAAAATAGGTTGAATATATGTGTCGAATAATGACAACTCACTTTCCTTGTTTAGATAAAAGTTTGATACTGATTTTTTAAGACCAAAGGCTGCTTTTTGTGCTTGAATTGCAACTGTCTTTTGTGTAATATGAAATTTACCATTGTATCGAAAATAGATAGTTAAAATCATCCACTATATCAGTTAGTGCTCCTTTGTAAAACCACTGTTCCGTCGCTTTTGTTTTACCTCCATTTCCAAAAATCACTATTTTAGTTTTGCTCACATTTACTTGTAACTTCCAGTCCAAACAATATCTTGCTAAACTGTCCAGCATATGCTGTAAACCCTCAACTGTTTCGGAAAATATCACTGTATCGTCCGCATACATTATCAAAAACAAATTTAATAGTTCTAAATCGATTGATGAGCAGTCATCATTAACGAAATGAGATTCAAGGTCATTAACATACATAGATAATAGGATGGGCATTGAAACATGTTTTGCCTGTGACTAAGGTTGTCATGGAATGATAATTATTATGTACTCTGATACTATCGTAAGTTGCACCTTTTGTCTTTATTATATTATAATTTTTGTCAACTTCTTAATTTAAACCCTGGGCCTAATTTCAGATAAAATGTTATCTTCTCCAATGTGCTATTTCCTGTATTTATGCCCGGGGCTTAGATACGGAAAATCTCGGTACAAGTCACTAATGGGAGGATTGTCCGACAGACGTCCAGACACAACCCGGACATGCTGCACCGAACATGGGCATATCGTCTGGTATTCATTCACTTCAACTTATGTCCGTGCTTATATCCAATTGCGGTTCAAGCACGCTGTCCTGGGCACACACCTCAGCTATATGGGCTGCCTGTCCAGGACAGTGAGGTAGTTGTTAGTTGTTGGTGAGAGAGAAGAGGGTGTAGTGGCCTTACTAAGTCATTAAAACTCGCTCTGGGTGGGACCCGGTACCGGACTGCGAACCCAGTACCTACCAGCCTTATGTCCGATGGCTTAACCACGACACCACCTAAGCCGGTTTTGTCAGTAAGACCGCCACTGTGACAACTCAGTGGTAAATTTTTTATAAACACAACGGGACCGGGTAATTGGTTCGGTATTCAGAATACTGGATTTATCTGTTTTTAGGGGTTAATTTCAGTGATTATAGCTGTGTAAAACACGGGATCGTGAAATACGTTCCGGTTTACTGAAGGTCCGGTTTAGAGAAGTTTCATTTTATACATACACATATACATACACATACACATACACATATACATACGCACGCACGCGCGCGCGTGCATCGTGATATACCTACACAAACCGATGTATCGTATGGTTAACTTTATATCGCATAATTCGGATCCCAGTCGAGGCATGGAATTTTAAAGCGACATACCTAGTTTCAACCCGTGAAAATTAACACTAAGTTTAGTTAATCTACAAACCTGAAACACATTTGAATAACGTTACAATTGAGTGAAACATGAATCTGTGATTTTGAAATGGTGAAATATCCTCTGGAAACGGACTAAATCTCGACTCCATAACTGTTACTTCTCAGACGCACGTGCGTTTTTAAAAATATGAGAAATGCATTTTGTGATATTAAAAGCACCAGGATGACCAAAGAGACTTCGAATGTACAGAAATTGATAATCTAAAGCATAAAATCTAAGTATGATTTCAGTTATCAAAAACGGCTATAATAGTAAAAGATATACCTAAGTGTTAAAAACTAGGGAATGTCCCTTTAATCCAGATACCGACTCCAAACCCTGAGTGAGTGCTCCACAAGGCTCAATGGGTAGGTGTAAACCACTTGCACCGACCAGTGATCCATAACTGGTTCAACAAAGGCCATGGTTTGTGCTATCCTGCTTGTGGGAAGCGCAAATAAAAGATCCCTTGCTGCCTGTCGTAAAAGAGTAGCCTATGTGGCGACAGCGGGTTTCCTCTAAAAAAACAGTGTCAGAATGATCATATGTTTGACGTCCAATAGCCGATGATAAGATAAAAAATCAATGTGCTCTAGTGGCGTCGTTAAATAAAGCAAATAAACTTTATTTTATATCGCATACCGTTTGCGAACGCTCAACCTCCTGAACGCGCCGCGAGACGGGGCGGGGTCTAGGTTCCAATGTAGCAAATCAATTCATATTGCCAATAATGTTAATATTTACTAATAAAACTGATATAAACAGCGCATCACACACCTGGGTTGTTGTTTTTTCAATTCGCAATGAATAATAGTTTTTGCACAAATAACCAATGTCACATATTATTACATTTTAAATAAATTTAATGCGTTTTGATTGGTCAATAGCCAATGCATACCACAAGTACACTGTGTCATTTGCGGGAAAATACAGGATGTGCGAAAAAATACAGAATTTGCCGGGGTGTACGAAATGTCACGTGACTTGCTCGACTGGTTGTACGAAAATACAAACAGCGGATGAGACCGACGAAATTTTCTCAAACACGCCTCATTAATTAAATTTCTTAAAAGTCTTGAATTCATTACGAATGGGAATACCACAATTCGGTAAATTTAATTTTTACTGTTTATTTGAAAATTTCTCGAGCACGTTTGGCTAAAAATATGTGCTAGATTGTAGTTTTTCGCGTATTAAAAGCTAATGCTAGAATATACAACTTGTGCTAATTATCACGAACATATTTTAAGTAATGACGTTTTTACAGGTTCTACAACTTAGTACAACACGACAAATATTTTTGTTCGGCTGCGTTTGTTCTATTTTGTTTTCGCGATACGATTACAACATGATCATAAACGTTTAAAACACGCAAGATAATAAGGCACTATGAGTTGTCTCGCTTCGCGAAACAGGTTTCGAAATATTTTCAGGGTAAAACCACCCGGAATTCTTGTTGACACAGATAACCAAACAGCTAACAAAAAAAAAAAAAAAACCCCAAAACAAAACAAAAATGTTAACAACAAAAATCCAATATATTTTGAGTAATTTGATGTTATGTTATGTTATTAAACTCAAATTCAAAATGTGTGTGTACTTTATTTAAAAGTTTGACTGTTAGTGTAATTTTAGTTTAATTATAAAACAAAGATCTAAAAGGTAATAAATTCGTTACGCGGGTTTTTGATAATGATGATGATGATGATAACTAGTTTAACGTGCCCATATACCACTAGGGTTTCGAACACGCCCATCCCGAGTCCGACCTCCGATAAGATCGGTGGCCTGACTCGGGATGGAGGGGGGGGGGGGGGGGGGGAAAATGGGCAGAATTTTGAAAATAGCAATTAGTAAAAACGTTAATAGAATAAATAAAAAAAAATAAAAAGGTTACAAGCCAAAAATAAAAAGAATTGACTGCTCGGCCGAATATTTATATAATTTGGAGCATTTTAGAAGGACAGTCCAAAATTAAATAAGAGAAAGAAGAGAGGATCGGGCTATGTAATAATATTTTAAAAAAAGAAGTAATTTCGACATAAAATTTTGAACGCAGATCTAAAAGTTTAAAGTCCGATCGATATGTCCACGCGAGTGGCCTCGTTAAGGCCGTTTGGGTGCACAGCTTAAAGGGACGAGGTGGGTTGCATCCCGTCAAGAAAACCCCTAGATTGACAGTCGATAGACGTTGAAGGTGTAGTGCTGTGCTGAAATACAGATCTTGAGAAGCCGGATCCGTCTGAACGAGAGAGAGTATCAGACTAGGGTATAGTCCAGTCGTCATGGTTTGGTATAGTGGTGCGGACGGGCCCGACTCCGGAGGATACGAGATGGTATCACTATAAAGCAAGGTAAAGTCTAGAAAAAGAGTAGTAGGGGCCGACCCCGCTTCCTATTTCTTCTTAGAGTGGGGCGGTCAATCTTCCAGTGCTGCTAGGACAGGCTCGGACATGTAGAGACTAAACGCGAACAACCGTGGCGTTCTGCAGAATGGCCGTCATACGAGTCACGAAAAAACCCCAAGTTGACAGTCAGACGGAGAAATGACGTGGAGGCAAGGAATCTCGCTAAAAAAGAATCCAACCTGGTGGTGCAGGCTGTCGAAACAAGAAGCATTCCAGCGTTCAATCAGTTCCAATGGCCGCATACATCCCAGTACAAAACTTCATTTCGCTGACAAAAACAACGAAATGAAGGACCCCCAAGTCGAGCACACGAAAGCACGTGCAGTGTGCACACGCGAAACAAACACGTCTTACAGCGTGGAGTTCCAGACTGGGAATGCGGGATTTTGACAGAGATTGTACGCCCCTCCAAAATCTGTATTTCCTGAGGCGCTGCGTAACTAATATTACTACCAATCAGAGCCGCAGCTGTTCATACACGGAACTTTCTTCTTTGGTACAGTGAAAGATGCGATACGGCACTAACTTCAGTGATGATGGGTTGTCGGATCGATCGTCCTTAGCAGGCTACTCTGGATTTACCGCGTCTACCAGTGTCAGATGAGAGCCAGGGATGGTCTACTTGAATCTTAATGTCGCATTTGATGGGTCTATGCGATCCACGTACGTACCAGGATATCAACCGATACAGGCCGAGCGCTAGCCAATTACGACGCGTCTTAAGATGCTGCGTTTGTCATAGGTAGATCTAATATTAACGACATGCTACCCCCGACCTTCTCACACGTCACATAGCTTTAAATACAACCAGTAACACTTACGTCAAGCAGTTTCATCTACACCCGACATCGGACAAAACATCATAAGAAAATACATTATTAACTATTTTGTTTGGAGTAAATAATACAAAACACTGTTCATGAAGGTAAACCTTTAAGGTAAATATTTAACAATGGAAGTATTGAGAGTGGTTTGTCTGAGTGTAACTCTCGTGTGCGGTGTTGCGAGGGTTGACCGCTTAACCGAGGTACGTCCGAACGTCCGTAGTCAGTCAGCGAGGGTTGATCGCTTACCCGAGGTACATTCGAACGTCCGTAGTCAGTCAGCGATGGTTGACCGCTTACCCGAGGTACATTCGAACGTCCGTAGTCAGTCAGCGAGGAATGCGGCCATCTTGAAGTCCCAGCCACAAGTTCTGACGTCAGTGGTGATGAAAAGCAGAGAGAAAACTGTCGGTCAAGACGAGGCATTTTTCAAGGCAGGTCAGTGTCATGGTTTTATCGAATCTTTATCTTCACTTGATGAACTTTCAGCACTAGCATATTATGGTTGAATATTTAATATTTAATATATTTCAGTATTCGATTTGTATATGCAATTTAATGTTCGTTTTATCTATTTTAGTATCATATTTAATAGGTTTCAGAATTTAATATTTAATATATTTCAGTATTCTGTTTTCACATGCAGGTTGATGCACGTTTTATCTATTTTGTTTTACTTTTTCAAACTCATTATTCAGTATATTTCACTATGTAAACACACACACACACACACACACACATACACACACTACCTCTCACACACGCACACACACACACACACACACATACACACACTACCTCTCTCACACACACACACACACACACACATACACACACTACCTCTCACACGCACACACACACACACACACACACACACACACACACACACACAGTGTATTTGATTTGTTTTGTCTGTGATGCACCATTCTTTCATATTCGCGTAAATAATAACCTTAAACTTTTGAACTAATAAACTATTTTCTGAATTTTGTTAAAATATATTCTTGGAATACTCTTATCTCTGCTGTATATGTATCGTGATACAAGGTACCAATATCGCGATATATCGCAGTACAGAACGTCTCGTAATATATCGTAATATATGCTGTAAATGTATCGTGATAAAAGGTACCGATATCATGATATATCGCTGTACAAAACGTCTCGTAATATATGTTGTAAATATATCGTGATACAAGGTAACGATATCGCGATATATCGCTATATAAAACGTCTCGTAATATATACTGTAAATATATGGTGATACAAGGTACCGATATCGCGATATATCGCTCTATAAAACGTCTCGTAATATATACTGTAAATATATGGTGATACAAGGTACCGATATATCGCTCTATAAAACGTCTCGTAATATATACTGTAAATATATGGTGATACAAGGTATCGATATTAAAATATATCGCTCTATAAAACGTCTCGTAATATATACTGTAAATGTACGGCGATACAAGGTACCGATATCGCGATATATCGCTCTATAAAACGTGTCGTAATATATCGTAATAAATGCTGTAAATGTATGGTGATACAAGGTACCGATATCGCGATATATCGCTGTATAAAACGTGTCGTAATATATCGTAATATATTCTGTAAATGTATCGTGATACATGGTACCGATATCGCGATATATCGCTGTACAAAACGTCTCGTAATATATGCTGTAAATACATCGTGATACAAGGTAACGATATCGCGATATATCGCTCT